>NC_057810.1:2943-61972 GCF_018294505.1 Triticum aestivum
TCCCTTTTTTTACGTGCCTTCAAGATTTAGCTTTATCCCGGAAGCGCACGCATATATACTTTATTCAAATGGCCGGCTTGACGTTAGGCCAGTTGTGTACCGTGCATGTGAAAGTTTGTTTGGATCTGTTAACTAGATAAGGCCTTAATCTTGGAGGTTTGCTATGAGTTTGCCGGTTAGTTGAGAGTCTCAAGGATAAGGAGTTGACATTTAAAAAGGGAGAGATTTATCCAGAGCTAGCTGCTACTGCCGATATCCCAGCCGCGTACTGGCGAGCGTCTCTCTCGTCCTTCGTTTAACAAACGTATTTTCTTCTCTTTTCATATCCTTGGGCTTCAGTGACTACGGCGCTTTGCCGATCTTAATCAAAGTCCGCTCTTCAGCAGACTACAGGTACACATCGCGATTAAGGCAGTGATGGCATCTATCCTTGCGTCTCCATCATCTAGCTGAACTCCGATGTATTTTTTTTAGGCACGAAAGCTAGCAACTCCCACGAAGGGGCAGATTGCTTTCTGCCTCAGATGTTGGTGAGTACGTGATTGCTTCCCTTAGGAGTAGATTATTCATGTATCTTAACCTGACTTCCCTTCTCTCCCTTTTGTTTTTTAGGTGAGGTGATTACAATCTAGTAGAATAGATCGCCCGTTTGTTTTCCGGCCAGGTAACACTCCGAGGCCTGTCTCTTTCCTGTTCGATTTTGTTTGAAGTAGGATGTGTACAGTAGACATGCACGCGCATCATCATGGCATGCAATTTCATTTGGATACGTTTATATGGCACCTTACTTGAACTTACATGTGTGATCAAGCAATATATTGGTCTCGCGGTTGGCGTGCCGGCAAGTTTGCATGAACTTGGTCCGTCGTACAACCTCGAGACCAGAAAGCATAGCATATATGTCAAAAATATGATTTCCTTCCGGTCGGTGTTCCGGCACGTTCCTATATGGGCTTGGTCCGTCGTACGACCGTGGAGATGATTACAAGCGCGATGTATATATTATGTCAAAAATACGTTTTTCTCACGGTTGGTGTTCCGGCAAGTTTCTATGTGAGCTTGGTCCGTCGTACGACCGTCAAGAACAACAAGCCTAGCAAGCCTAGCATGTGTGTCGAAAATATGATTTCTCTGCCGTTGGCGTTCCGGCAAGTCCCTATATCGGCTTGGTCCGTCGAACAACCGCGGAGATGATTACAAATGCCATGTATATATATTATGCCAACGATATATTTTTTCTCACGGTCGGCGTCCCGGCAAATCCCTATGTGGGTTTGGTCCGTCGTACGGCCGTGGAAGATTATAACCACCACATATATATGATGTAAAAAAAATATGTCTCTTTTTCTTTTTGGTTGGCGTCCCAGTAAGTCCATATGTGGGCTTAGTCTGTTAGACGACCGTGGAGACGATTATAAGCGTCACATATATATTATGTCGAAAATATGTTCTCTTTCTTTTGCAACAAGCACATCATAACATTTACATCATATGCTTGGGTCTGATGTCTTTTATTTACTCGAGTGTTCCTTTTTTGTTTTACAGGGAAAGTATTTAAATTATTGGCTGGAGATAGTTGCTAATAAAGCTAGGTAACCCACCGTGACTTTCCCTTCTTCTTTTCTTATTTAACCAGGCATTTCTTTTACACATATACATGCCATCGTATTCATTTTGTGCCTTTTTACGTATAGATGGCGCATGGTGAGGGGTCTGTTCCTTCCAGTGAACTGTCGATTTGTCAGTTAGCTGAGCGGCATCTATATGAGCCTAATACTAGTGAAGAGGTCAACCCAGTGATCAGACAGCAGGTGCTCGCACATGCGGATTTGACGCGCCATCCTCGTGGTTGGAATGTGGGGTCTACTCTTAGTGACTATTCTTTTCACCCATTAGCACCTTATTCTAAACCTGATCATGAAGCCTACACCCTAGGGACCAGGATGGTAGCAAAAGGTCTAGGTTGGGATGGTCACACAGCCGAGTATGTTCCGCAATCCAAAGACTATGTTGAGTGGGGCATCTCTATATTGAATAACCACTTGTTTTGTTTGAAAGGCGAAGCGGAGAACACCGATTATATATATGGGGCCATTTATTGCTCCCTCGGTGAATATGAAGTTTCAGATTCGTTACTGAGGTCACTAATGGAAAGATGGGATCCAGAAACAAATACTTTTCTTTTTTCATCTGGTGAACGCACCGTGACTCTGCTTGACATGCTTCTAATGTCAGGTCTTCCTTCAGTTGGAGATCCATACGAGGAATATGTTCCCTCTATAGATGACCTAGAACCTTCAAAGCTTATGTTCCCAAATTTCTTATCTGGTCTTTTAGAAGAATTCTACCGGCTCAGCCGCAAAAATGGGAGTGTGACTTTTCAAGTTTGGTGTGACCACTTCCATAACAGACGCGAATGCACTTCGTCTTTCACCTCCCTTCGGGAACAACACATATACATTGCGGCTTTTATAGCCCACTGGCTTTGCTCTTACGTGGTTGTTGGTGGGGGGCCTTATATTCGTCCTGGTGTCCTTCTTATGGCCTCTTGGATCGTCTCGGGTCGCAAGATCTCTTTGGCCCCTTCAACACTTTGTTCATTGTATTATTCTCTTCGAAGGATCAGTATGCACCCCGTTGCTTCCTCCTATGAGAAAAGAATTTGACCAGTGCATTATATCGCGGGGTGAATGGGTCTTTATCTGAGAAAACCATTTATGGACAAAGTGAAAGGGAAACATCTTCCAGATGTTAAGCAACTGCCGATGCATCCAACCATGGTTAAAACTATGTTTCGGGTTCCCATAACTTTCAGTCCTACTAAGGCACGCATTTTCCTTGATGACCGAGCCAATATTTTTTGGAATCCTTATACTCCAAAGAACTTAGTCGGGGTGGATCAGTTGCAAAGGTCCTTCACCATTTCTTCACATCGGGGTATGCTTCCATGGAGGTGTGCTACTGATGTTGATGATCTTTGCATAGCGGAGCCATATCATCCCGATCGAGTTGCACGGCAACTTACTTTGAGACAACAAGTGCCCTATGCTCCGTTGGTCAGCGTGTACACAAAGGAGGATACTGGCGTTGCATATGCGTATTGGTCGCATTTGTTATGCTCGGACCAAGGAGAGTTCCAGTACCTTCTTAATGATGTGCATGAGGCATTTTCTTCTGTGGCCTGGAACAACTGGTGGGTGGGATTTATGAAACCATTTAACAACATATTCAATACTCTTCGTCCGGGCATCTCGAATGGTCCGAATTATAATCCGCGGAAACGTAATTTTCTGAAACGCGGAGAGGAGTACATAGTTCCTCGCAAGCTTTCAGAGAATGATTTTGTTGTTATAAAGGAAGTCTCCGCCAGGGGTAAGGAGGAACATATTGCAGCCATCAAATTGAATGGAAAGAGAATTATGGACCACTGGCGTCCCATTCTGTGTGGCTTTCTCTCAAATGATGAACCTTTAATCAACTGTAAAAAGGTAAGATATATACATCTATATATATCTGGTACTACCATAGTTCGTTTGCTCCTTTCTTTGTCTCATTTTTTCTATATCTCATTTTAATAGAAGAAACGAAAGGTTAAGGATGCTATCGCTACTCAGTCCATGACATCTAAAGAGGTGAGTTAATGGTCTGCGTACAACTTGTTCAATTCTTTGTTGTACTAATCAGTACTAATAATATCATCCTTTTATATATGTGGCTGCAGCAAAGTGGCGTACCAAAGTCTGTTGTTGCAGTTGGTTCTTCCTCTTCTCATCCATTGCTCGTGGGTAGTGATGATCTTCCGGAAATTGCCCCGGCCACCGGCGGACAGAAGCGTAGAAATTTATCGCCCACTCATGCTGACGAGGAAGAGAGGCTCCCCCTCAAGCGCAAACTTGATTTTTCCCAAAAATATGATTTTTCTGAAGCTATGCCCCATACCCCTAGTGCTCTTGATTTCTTGTCAACTTTACCTGGTAGTTTATTTACCTATAAATATTTATTTAATTGGCCGTGTCTATGAATCATCATTATCATCAAATTCTCACGACTCTTCCTTTTTTTAGGTTGTGACCAAGAAATTCGCCACTCACAAGACCCTGAGTGATGGTTGTATCAGGGAAAGGCGCACAGATGGACTGCAGTTTCATCAAGAACACGTTTATGGTTGCTACGGATTTCATAGTGAAACGAGCCCTCGAAGGACTGAACGACTCTACCCTTGGTGATCCCGAGCGACGCATCATGCTTGAGAGTGTTTCTCAGACGCTGCCCACGCAAGTGCTTGAGGTAGCTAAGGTGCAGGCCATGTTGGTCGGGCTTATTGACCTTTCCAAGAAGTTGGAGGGTGGCCAGACCGAATTCACGAAAGAATCCGAGCGAGATGAACATGTTGTTGCTGAAATAGAACTTAAGATTAAGTCTGGCCATGAAGTTTCAAGGACATAAATGGGGACTTATCTGCCGTGGAAAAGAAGTGCACTAAAATGAAGGCACGGGAAGCAGAACTAAAGGTCCAGCTTGAAGAGGTTACTGCTACTTTGCATAAGCTTAAATTGGAAATGGAACAGCGCCGGCAAGCACATGATGCCCATCAATCTGCAGAACTGGCGAGCTCCTTGAGAGGGCGTCGACTTCGTTTAGTTTTTTTTGGCCATTTCAAACCATCATTCCGCTTCAAACCATTTAATTTCAGTCTTCAGTTTCAATTCAGATGTATCAGTACTTTCTTTATTCACGTGGGAACTCCAAATTTTATGCATGATGTGCTAGTACGCCAGCCTTGACGTTGAAGCATCCTTATTTATTTACACTATCGTTGTGTATGGCCTGAAGCCTTATTTATTTTATCCAATTTTTTTATTATATAAATGCATGTACGTACCATTTTTTTTGTACCGCGGTTTAAGCTTATGAAGTCTGGAGCCTGTTTTTCTTTATTTTTTTACATCATAGTTTATACTCGTAAGTTGTTGGAGTCTATAAAAAATATCTGCCACAGTTTAGACTAGTAAGTTTATTGGAGTGAAATTTATTTACTTTATCCTAAGTGCCACAGTTTAGACTCATAATTTTATTGGAGTGATTTTGGTGTGCCCCGGTTTATGCTCATGAGGGTATGGAGCGCCCTCGATGATTTATTTTATTTGCATCACAGTTTATACTCGTAAGTCATTGAAGTAATTTTTTTGTGTCCCAGTTTAGACTCGTGAGGGTATGGAGTATATTCTTTTTTTCCTTATGCGCCCCAGTTTAGACTCGTGAGGGTATAGAGTATTTTTTTATGCATAGTAACGCTTAAGGAATTTCCCATTTACCGGTGCCGGTGAGTATTCCCCATCTGGTGATATGATTCTATATGCGCCGCTAGAATAAACCTCTTTTATGACGAAGGGACCTTCCCATTTTGGTTCAAATTTTCCTTTCATCCGTCGCGTGATATTCATAGGACGGATGACCACAAGTACTAGATCTCCTTGTTTGAACGACCTTCTTTTGACTTGTTTGTCGAATGCTCGGGACATTCTAGCTTGGTATGCCTCAAGATTTTGCAAAGCTTGAAGTCGTCTACCTTCTAGTCTTTCTAATTCATCGAGACATAATTGTACTGATTTTTCTTCCGACAAATTTTCATGTGTAGCGACCCTCAACGACGTGATCTGTACCTCCAAAGGTAGAACGGCTTCTCCTCCAAATACTAAGGAATAAGGTGTCATTCCTGTCGGCGTGCGTGTTGTGGTTCTATAAGCCCACAAGGCTTCGAGAAGCTTTTCATGCCAGTCACGTTTATTTTTTGATACAACTTTCTTTAGTAACTTGCAAAGAGTTTTGTTGAAAGCTTCTGTTTGTCCATTGGTGGCAGGATTATATGCCGTGGAGTAATGATGGTCTATCTTAAACTTTGAGCATAATCTCTCCACTTGCTTGTTTTTAAACGGAGTTCCATTATCAGACATAATCCGAGAAGGAACACCAAAGCGATAAATGAGTGGTGTTCTTATAAAATGTTCTACATTCTCCGCTTTGTCTTCCTTTAGTGGTGTAAGTTCAGCCCACTTGGAAAAATAGTCTGTTGCTGCCAAATTAAATTTGTGACCTTTGGACGATGGTGGATGAATTGGCCCAACTATATCCATTCCCCACATTTCAAAAGGCCAAGACATATTTGTCACATGGAGTGGTTCGTGCGGCTGATGTATAAAGTCAGCATGCACTTGGCATTCATGGCATTTCTTTGCAAATTTAGTGGTGTCTTCAAACATTGTGGGCCAGTAGTAACCTAGACGCCTTAATTGGTAGTGCAATTTAGGACCTGACTGGTGCGAGCCACATATTCCAGCATGCACCTCATTTAAGGCCTCCATAGTTTCATTTCCAGCAAGGCAGCGCAATAATATGCCATCATGGGAACGCCTATAGAGTATATCGTTGATGCATGTGTAATGAATTGATCTTTTGCGGATTCTAGATCTTTCGCTAGTATCAAGAGGTAGGTATCCGTGAAGTAGATATTCGAGGAATGGTGCTCGCCAATCCCCTACCTCAATTTCACATACATTAGCTTTCATTGCAGAAGATATTACCATTTCTTCTTCTTCAACAAATATTGGCAATAACCTTCATTCCTCTATGTGTACATCCATCATTTCATGTGAGTCTAGTGACATACTTGCAGCTAAACCGGCTAAAGCATCAGCCTTTTCGTTTTGATTTCTAACTATGTGCTGAATATTTAGATCTTTGAACATAGCTAGGAGCTCTTTTGCCCTTTCGAAATATGGCAACAATTCTTGTTTCTTTACCATGTAGGTCCCCATCAGTTGATTAATCACTAATTGTGAGTCCCCATAAACAGAGAGCACATCGAGCCCCATGTTTATTGCTATTTCAAGCCCAATGATAAGAGCTTCATATTCGGCCGAATTATTTGACATCGCCGAAGTTAGGGTAAATGAGTATGGGATCACCCCTCCATTAGGCGTAATGAAAACGACTCCGGCGCCTGACCCAGATTGCCGGCAAGCGCCATTGAAGTACATTTGCCACATTGATTTTGTAACCGTCGTGGCGAATACGTCCTCATCTGGCAAGTCATCATCTATAGGAAAATCGTCTGGGATCGGATGTGCCGCAAGGAAGTTAGCCAAAGCTTGGCCTTTTACGACCTTTTGCGGTATATATGTGATGTCAAATTGTGACAAAAGCATCGCCCATTTAGCTAGTCTCCCTGAGAGTACCATTTTACTTAAGATATAACTGAGTGGGTCTGCTCTTAAGACTAAATGTACAGTGTGTTCTAACATGTAGTGTCGCAATTTTTGTGCAGCGAACACCAGTGCGAGACATATTTTTTCCATGTCTGGATAGTTGCACTCGGCCCCTACCAAGGTGCGGCTAAGATAATACAAGGACGTTTCCTTTCCTACATCACTATTTTGCGCCAGGAGTGCACCTAGTGAAGTAGGCATTGCGGCAATATAGAGAATTAATGGTCGGTCTTTAATCGGTGCGTGGCACCTAGTGAAGTAGGCATTGCAGCAGTATAGAGAATTAATGGTCGGTCTTTAATCGGTGCGCCTAAAACAGGAGGATTTATCAAATATTTCTTAATTTCTAGGAATGCGTTTTGGCATGCTTGATCCCATTCAAAAGGGACTCCTTTCTTCATAAGTCGCGATAAAGGTTTGCATCTCACAGATAAATTTGAGATAAACCTCCTAATATATGCTAGGTGGCCTTGGAAACTCTTCAGTTCATGTAAGTTAGTGGGTGGTGGCATCTTAACAATCGCCTTTATTTTACTTGGATCGATCTGAATACCATTTTTTGTAACCACAAAACCGAGAAATTTTCCAGAGGAAACTCCGAACGTGCACTTCATGGGGTTCATTTTAAGATTATGTTGCCTGAGACGCTCAAAAACCATTTCAGGGTGTTTTAGGTGGTCTTGTTCGTGCTTTGATTTCACAACTATGTCATCTATATAGCATTCAACGATCACATATAACAATCCATCTAAGATGATTGTCATTGCTCGTTGATATGTCACCCCAGCATTTTTTAATCCGAAAGGCATTACTTTATAACAATATATGCCTTTAGGTGTGCGGAATGCAGTTAACTCTTCATCTTCAAGTGCCATTTTAATTTGATTATAGCGGGAACAACCATCCGTGAAAGAAAATATTTCATGCCCCATAGTAGCATCGACTAGTATTTCAGAGATGCGTATTGGGAAATCATCTTTGGGACATGCTTTATTCATATCCCTGAAATCTACACATATGCGTGTTTGACCATTCTTCTATTTAACTGGTACAATACTAGAGACCCATGTGGGATATTTGACTTCTCTAATAAACCCTGCGGCTATGAGTTTGTCGACCTCGGCTTCTATTTGCGGAAGTATTTCAGGCCGGTACTTTCTTTGAGCTTGCTTCACTGGTATGGCGTCATCTCGCACAGCAAGGCAATGGACAGCTATGTTTGGGTCCAACCCAGACATTTCTTCATAAGTCCAAGCGAATACGTCTCTATTTGCACGCAGGAACTCATGATATTTTAGTTTATTTTCTTTGGACAAATATTTGCTAATAAAAATTGGACGAGGATCATAAGTCGCACCAATATTTATTTCTTCCAAGTCATCCACGGTACATTGGTTGCCATCCTCCATTTGTGGAGATGCTTCTGTCATGTCCATATACTCAGCTGAAGCCATACAAACCTCATATCCTAACCCATGCTTCATTTCTTTTAAAACATGGTCTTCGTGCAGAGCTTCGAGTTGTTCTTGAGATAACACCTTTTCGAATGGTGCTAGTTGTCCCCGGCCATCACATAAGGACGGGCCAGTGGCGATGTCATAGCCCATTTGCCGCATCATGTACAAGACCCTGTTATCATACAAAGAAATGGGTAAAGATTCATCATCTTTGTTAAACGCAGATATTTGTGTTGTATTTTTCTTTTCACTTTCACCAACGTTTGAACGACGCGACTCTTTTTGGGATTGTTTTATTTTATATTGTACCAAAGGAGGTAAAGGCGTAGGGAAATTAGTACCTTTCATGTCATGGGATTTGTCTATGACACGAAATATTGGGTCACCCTTCTTCCTTTGGTTGCTTGGTATATACTGATAGGTCTTTTTCTTTGACGAGGATTCTACGACCTCCTTTTCTACCACATTTGGCTCGGGTATTTTCTAGGATTTTGGCTTCTGCACCTTATCAACGGGCTCGAAGTAGAACTTTGCATCAGCATAGAAAGATTCGGCTATAGTGAATGGCTTCTTATCAGCAAATATTCTGATTGTATCACCTGTCCGATCTATATATTTGATACACTGATGTAAAGTGGATGGCACAACTTGATTCTCGTGTAACCATGGGCGTCCAAGCAATGCATTACATGATGTAGCTGCATCAATCACGTGAAACTTCACATATGTGGATAGTGTATCCAATTTTAAAACCAACGAAATGGTACCCATAGCTTCTTGTCTTGATTGGTTAAATCCATGTATAACCACGTTAGACTTGCTCAAATCTCCCTTGGAATATCCAATCTTTTTGAGCATACGCAATGGTAGCAGATTTATAGCTGACCCACCATCTATCATTATGCGATTTATTGGCAATACATCAATTTCGCCGAACATGAGAAGAGGTCTGTTGTGCTTCTTGGGGCCTAACAACATATCCTCATCTATGAACGTCATATTTAGGACTTCAGATTCTTCTACCTCTGTTTGAGATACTTCTACTCTGTAGTCTTCAGGAAATGTGAGTGTCGTGACAAGAGCTTTACGCATATCAGATGAAAGACACAAAGCATCATACACAGAAAGCATAGCTGGTATTTTCTTCAAATGTGCGATTACATCATACTTGACTGGCACCCTACATGCAGGGTCCGTCAAATCATTCGGAACTGCATCCTTACTTTTTGGTTCCTTTCTAGGTGGAGGATGAGGGTCTGCTAATTGACGACCTGATCTAAGATGAACCTGATCAACTTCTAACGGTTCTTATTCAGGGAAGCACAAAGACTCACCATCATCCTCGAACACACCAATAGTGAGAACATTGAATTCTTCACTTGGTACTCTCATGCGCTTCGTGGTGTGCTGATATATCTTTGGTGCGAAGCGCAGAGGAGGGGCTTCTTCCATCACTGGGGGTAGTACATGGCGTTTTGACCGCCGTTGCCCCCAATCTTGGGCTGCATCATTACTGCAGGGAATGTGAGCCTCTCCTTTATGCTGATCTTGCGATTTGGCAAGGCTTGGAATTATCATAGGAGAACAACCATAATCGGAAATCAGTATTGCATCATCATAAGTACCCCTCATATTTGAAGATGCACAACTCACCGCTTCATCTTGGAGGGTGGCGACATTTGTTGAAGCCTTTTTCTTTCCCTTTGTCATGCTTTTGAGGAGATCCGCATCAATGGTCCCCTCATCGATCATTTTCTGGATGATATTCTTCACAACAAAGCAATCTTTGAGTGTATGGCCCAAAATGCGATGGTAGTGACAGAAATTTGGATCATCAAATTTTGAAGCTTCTTCCGGCCTTTTGGGCTTGGGAAGTTCTATCAGACTCAACTCCTTTAAACCAGTGAAAAGGTCATCAATTTCTTCTACAGGAAAAGAGTACTCCCTGTTTTGTCGTTCGGTTAGAGTTGGCCTCCTACCAACCTTTGCATCTCGTTGTCCTTGGTTCCCTATAGGTGCTCTTTCGGGCTGAAACCGAGGTTTTACCATCATTGCCTCCATGTCTTGTGCAGACTTGGGTTTCATCGGCAACTTTTCACGCTGACCACCTTTGTCTGTAGGCTTGTTGAACGTCGTTTTTGTTCGACGAGCGACAAGCTGCATAAAATTTTCTATATCCGTGGATTTGGATGCTAACTCTTCAAACGTGAGGGGCCTCACTCCTTGTAACTGGACGACCACTTCTGAGCGGGGATTGTTCATGAACATGCGCACTACTTCTGGCTCAGTAATTGGTTGTGGGCAGTGAAGACTTAGGTTTCTCCATCTATTTATGAAATCAGCTACCCTCTCGTTGAACCCCTGTTCAGTTTGGGTCAACTAAGTTATGCCCACCGTCCTCTGTGTGCTATGAAACCGCTCGAGGAATGAGTTTTGCATTTGTTCCCACGTTTTTATGGAGCTTGGAGGTAGTTTGCTATACCGAGTGAAGGTAGGCCCGAACAATGTCTGTACAAACTGCCTAAGGAGAAGTGCTCCGTTGTTAGCTGTATCCTGACAAGCAGCAAGGAAGTGTGCTATGTGCTCATGGGGAGATCCACTCCTGTTGAACTTACTAAACTGCGATTGCCTGTAATTTGTTGGGAAAGGAACTAGGTCCACATCAGGTGGGTACGACTTAACATACCCTGGCCGCATCGAGTACTGAGTTTGCATCAACTATGACTTTACCCCTTCAGCGATCATTCTTTGGATCGCCTCAAGGTTAAACCCTACTCCTCCATGTTGGTTGCTAGCACTTGCGCCACCATCCCCTTCATTTCCTTTGTTTTGGTTATTGCTCATCTGAACTCGAAGGGCTGCAAGCTCGTCTTCCTTTTGCTAAAGTGCTGCCGTAAGGTTGGCTAATTGCCCTTCAATCGAACGAGTTTCATTCGCGGCTATAACTTGTTCTGTCTGCTCTGCACTATGGCGGGGTTCTATCTCATTTTCAGAAGGACAAGGGGTACTGTACGATAGGGGATTATAAGACCCACCACAGCTGGACCCAAGTTCTTCATAATCTAAACCCTTTTGGCTTCGTGTCTTACGACAAGGACTGTCGGTGTCAAAACCGGCGGATCTCGGGTAGGGGGTCCCGAACTGTGCGTCTAGGCGGATGGTAACAGGAGACAAGGGACACGATGTTTTTACCCAGGTTCGGGCCCTGTCGATGGAGGTAAAACCCTACTCCTGCTTGATTAATATTGATGATATGGGTAGTACAAGAGTAGATCTACCACGAGATCAAGGAGGCTAAACCCTAGAAGCTAGCCTATGGTATGATTGTTGTTCGTCCTACGGACTAAAACCCTCCGGTTTATATAGACACAGGATAGGGTTAGGGTTACACAGAGTCGGTTACAATGGTAGGAGATCTACATATCCGTATCGCCAAGCTTGCCTTACATGCCAAGGAAAGTCCCATCCGGACACGGGACGAAGTCTTCAATCTTGTGTCTTCATAGTCCAGGAGTCCGGCCAACGGTGATAGTTCGGCTATCCGGACACCCCCTAATCCAGGACTCCCTCAGTAGCCCCTGAACCAGGCTTCAATGATGACGAGTCCGGCGCACATATTGTCTTCGGCATTGCAAGGCGGGTTCCTCCTTTGAATACTTCATAGAAGATTTTGAACACAAGGACAGTGTCTGGCTCTGCAAAATAATTTCCACATAACACCATAGAGAGAATAATATTTACACAAAATCAATCTGCCGACGTATTCCGCGACGTGTCATCACGCCACGGCCAAGTCCTCATTCATTTTTACTGTACCACCTCAGCGCGTTTAGCGAGGCAGTTTCCTTGGCACGTCTTGTCAAAGCAGAGATCGTGTCCCCCTTATTCTGTGATTCTCATCAATACGGAGGTGGGTAACCCAACCGCGCCATTAATTTATGGCGCTTGGGAGATAAGCGAGTTTTACCGGGCTGGTGGGGGCGCTTACTTGTGTCCGCCCATATAAGGGGATAAGGATCCACCTTTTCCCATCTACGCCCTCTTCCTCCTTTGCTTATCCATTCCTGCGCACTCGAGCTCCAGTGCCCAAGTCTGCACATCCTTCCTCAACCTTCTCCAGCCATGTCCGGAGCGGGAGGCAAGTGGATGGCCTCCTCCGTCACGGAGGGGCACACCGAAAAGGTGCGGGAGGCCGGATACTTGTCCGGCGACATCGCGTGTCGGCTCCCCAACAAGGGGCAGCTCATGCCCACCCCCAGGCCCCATGAGAGGGTGGTGTTCCTCACCCACTTCCTCCGTGGACTAGGTTTTCCACTTCACCCATTTGTCTGGGGGCTCATGTTCTACTACGGCCTGGATTTCCACGATCTGGCCCCAAACTTCATCCTCAATATCTCGACGTTTATCATCGTGTGCGAGGCTTTCCTCTGCATCCAGCCCCACTTCGGTTTATGGTTGAAGACCTTTAGCGTCAAGCCGAAGATAGTGGGCAGCCGACAGGCGGAGTGCGGAGGCGCCATGGCGGGCAGGATGCCCAATGTTCTATGGCTCGAGGGCTCCTTCGTGGAGACCATAAAGGGGTGGCAATCGGGGTGGTTCTACATCACCGAGCCGCGCGACCCCAAATGGGCGGTGGCCCCCGAATTCAGATCTGGCTTCCCCACACGGCTCACATCATGGAAAGAGACGGGCCTGACGTGGGGTGATTCAGAAGAGCTGACCGGACTCCAAACCTGCGTCCGAAACCTGGTGGACAAGAAGCTCAAGCTTGCCAATGTAGTCCAGGTTATGCTCATCCGCCAGATTCTCCCATGCCAGCAACGGGCCTTCAATTTGTGGGAGTTTGATCCGGCACAGCACCGGACCTTGAGCTGGCTCTTCGACACTACGTATGAAGATGCCTGGAAGGTGTTGTTCAAGGGCGCCGAAGCTCCCGCATCCGCTACCGAAGATCGCGGATTCAGCTCGCAGCGTCAAGCTAGCGAGGTAAGTTATTTTACCCTTTATGGGACTCTTTTTTCATAGTTTGACTCTATGCAGGATCTAAAACTCCCTAACCTTTGACAGGACTGGCTGAAGACGTCCGGACAGATTAACTGTCCGGCTCCTTTGCCAGAAGACCCATCGGACGCCCGCTTAACGGGGCTGCTGGTTCCGGCACCTCATGTGGTGCAGGAGAGGAAGGCCAAGAAGCAGGCCATAGAAACTCGAAAGAGTTCCAGATGCCAGGCGGTGCCGGACTCGTCGTCCGATGACCCCGAGGAGGAATCCTCTCCTGAGGACGAGGAGGAGGAAAAAGAAGCCTCTCCCCCAGCGGGGGAAGAGAAGAAAAGGAAGGCCGCCCCAACTGGGGGTGCCGGAGGGTCCAAGAAAGGAAGGACCCTTCCTCCAGACTTCTCCACCAACGCCGACAATAACGAGGAGGAGTGGCCACCAAGGGCCAAGCCCCTGGCGAGATCGTAAGTGTCCGGACTCCGGAATAACTCATAATTTTTACTTGTCGCATAGTGTCTTCTAACGCCGAATATAACCATGTAGCCCGCCCAAGGACGGGCTCGCCGCTTCGTCGAGGGGCTCCCTGGATTTGTCAGATATGAATAGTACTTCACTTCTGCCCGCCTCCTATCCTCGTGACGCGGACGACACCGCGGTGGAGTCCCAAAAGGGGCCCAACCAGGAGGAGGAGGTCCTGGAGGCGCCGCAAGGGGACCTCCCGGACTCCGGGCGCAAAGGGGGAAAAACCCCAGAGGGCTCTAAGTCTGGCCCTGTGCCGGACTTCGTACCGGAACCTTCAGTGGTCCGAAGTCCAGCAAGCAGTCCCTTCGTAAGAAGGGCAAGACCGCGACACCGGTGACCTCCGTCCATCCGAAGGCACCGGATAACTTGCTGGAGGCGCTTAACGGCGCCTCCATCGACGAGGAGCATCGCACTATCATGAGTGCGGTGATCCAGAAAGTTCAGTCCACCAAGAGCGGGCTGACTGAAGCCTGTACCGGCCTTCTAACAGGCTTTGAGGTAAGTTTAGAATATGTAAAAATATTACCGCATAGACAGTAGCCCCTGATGCTTAGTTCGGTGTTCGGAAAGTAAAGCTGGACTGAGGATCTAAAAAGATATACGCATGAGTCTAACATAAATATGTCAATATGGGAATGCAGGCTGCGCTGCTAACTTCTGCCGCACTGACTGCAGAGGTCAATGCATTGAAACAGAGCCTCGAGCGGTCCGAGAACGAGCTCGGACTTGTCAAGAAGCAGCTCGAGGACAAGGAAGGTAAGTAATACCTTATTAAAGTAATACCTTATAGAAAGGATTTGGTTGCAAAAAATGACAGGAATAACGTGAGTATTGCAGGGGCCATGAACGAGGTGACGACCCTGAAGGAAGCGGTGTCCGCGGCCAAAATCAAAGCGGCCGCGGAGCGCACCAAGCGAGAGGAGCAGGAGGCGCGGGTGGCGGAGGTGCGGCAAGAGCTCCAGGCTCTCGTGAAAAAACACGAGAGTTTGGAGCGTGACTCGAAGACTCGAGAGTCCGAGCTCGCCTTGGCTCTTGAGAGTGCCACAGCCGCTAAGGCCGAAGCCCAAAAAGCCCTCCAGGAAATTGAGGCGATGAAGAAGATAGCTCCGGGTAAGGCATTCTTTATGCAAAGCAAGCATGTGAAGGTGAATTATCTGTTCTCCAGGAGCATTCGCATATCTGCTCCACAGTGTGTCCGATGCTGCCACTTTCTACCGAGCCAAGGAGGGAAGCGCGACGGAGAAGGTGTTCTGGTCTCAGTATGCTGAGGCCGGACATCCGGTGCCCCTGAGCGACTAGCTGAAGCAGCTGGTCGAGCTCCACAAGGTCGCCGAACAGGCCATGAAGGGCCTCATAGTTCGGCTGTGGCCAACGGAAGCCATGCCTGGGAGTTACTTTGGGCTGGTAAGGCAGCTGGTGGATGCATGTCCAAGGTTTGAAGTCATCAAGCGCTCCGTCTGCATCGAAGGTGCCCGTAGGGCCCTTGCCCGTGCTAAGGTGCACTGGGGCAAGCTGGACGATGAGAAGCTTGTGAAGGACGGACCACCATCAGGCAAGGAGCATCACAAGCCCGAAATGTATTTTGAGGGCGTCCTGAAGGGTGCCCGCCTTATAGCGGGTGAATGCTCCAAAGATGTAATTTTTGAATAGACTCGCATTTGTTATCCTGTATGCTGAAAACTTGTTCATATGCGCTAAGCAACGCTTGTGAATTTAAAATATTACCTTCTGTGCGGTTGTTTATCAAAATTTGAGAGATGGCAAGTCGTTGGCTTCAGCCCCCATGCCACGAGTGCTGGGGTGTTCGGGATAAACTTGAGCGCTCTTTTCCCATTCTTGGGTCCTTCGAGGGAGGCGCTCAACGCAACGAACAAGGCAACCGGACTTATAGTGCTTAAACACTCTCACTTAGCCATAGAATTCTATAATTTTAAATTTCGGCGAAGCCCCTGGTATTCGGAAGATCGAGTTCGGGGCGCTATCCACGCCTTGGCCGGACAATGCCGGCTCCTCGCTCTAAGCGGCATAAGTCTTTAGGGACCCAAAAAAACCTCTCGAACAGCAACCAGCTCTCGCCCTATCATGACGGTCAGTTTTAGCTTTCTCCACTGAGGTGCTCAACCCAGCTCAACCGGGACACAACCAGCTCTCCCAGTGCTACCTTAGCCGATATAACGGAACGTAAGGTACCAAAACATGGGAGCCGGGCAAACCCAATTATTGACCCAAGACATGATTCGGAGCCGATGCATATAATGCTATAAGTTCGGGGTGCCGCACTTGTGAAAGTGTTCAGACTTATCACACCATATTTTGGGGTACGTAAGCCCTTGGTGTATTGGCCGTACCAAAGTGTACGGCTGCAACATGTCATAGATGAACATATATGGAAAAAGGGAATGCAAAAATAAGCAGAAGCTATGTATTGTTTATTCAAAAGATACTGCAATGAAAGCAGAACGATACAAATAGTGCGATAAGCAAGGGATGGGACTATTTAACATGTCCCCCTCCAGGGGTAAGCTGCGGGATGGTATGTAAAACAGGTATAATGCTCGTAGTAGAGACCACCTGGACGTAGCTTTCTGCTTCCCTGGCTGTTGCATCGTGAGTTCGGCAATTCTAGTGCCGGACAGGGCTTCTGGAAGACGGAGTCCTGAAAGTAAGAGAAAAAAGGAAGAAAAAGAATGGCACAATCGGGAGTCCCTGGTGCGGTTGAGCCACATTCTGGGCATGCCGTGGTCGTGCCCCTCCCCTTATGCCCATGGTATCTCCAGAGCATAGTTATGTACACGTAGTACTGGCTTCGCAATTTCGCGAGGGCTGGGGTTGGGGCCGCATTGCTGCGCGTGCTCGGAACGTGCCATGCGGTCTTGTTGTAGGTTACTCCGGGCGCGCTTGACGGTGTCCGGTCGTTTAGTAGCCGGACTCGAGAATTGCCTTAAGAGGTTGCTTTGTACTTCCATCGCTAGGGCCGCCGTATGCTCCTCCGTTCGGAGAGAGCGTTCGGTGTTTCCATTGACCATAATTACTCCTCGAGGGCCTGGCATCTTGAGCTTGAGGTATGCGTAGTGCGGCACCGCATTGAACTTTGCAAATGCGGTTCGTCCGAGCTTGTGCGTGATAGCCGCTGCGGAACGGGACTATGTCGAAGATTAACTCTTCGCTTCGGAAGTTATCCGGGGATCCGAAGACCACCTCGAGTGTAACTGAGCCTGTACAATTGGCCTCTACACCTGGTATGACGCCTTTAAAGGTCGTCTTTGTGGGTTTAATCCTTGAGGGGTCTATGCCCATTTTGCGCACTGTATCCTGGTAAAGCAGGTTCAGGCTGCTGCCGCCGTCCATCAGGACTCTAGTGAGGTGAAATCCGTCAATGATTGGGTCAAGAACCAATGCGGCGAATCCGCCGTGGAGGATGCTAGTGGGGTGGTCCCTTCGATCAAAAGTGATCGGGCAGGAGGACCACGGGTTGAACTTTGGGGCGACTGGCTCCATCGCATATACGTCCCTTAGTGCATGCTCCCGCTCCCTTTTGGGTATGTGGGTTGCGTATATCATGTTCACCATCTGCACTTGTGGGGGAAAGCCCTTCTGTCCTCTATTGTTCGACGGCCGGGGCTCCTCCTCGTCATCGCTATGCAGCCCCTTGTCATTGAGTTCGGCATTTAACTTCCTGCCTGTTTGAACACCCAACAATCCCTGTTGGTGTGGTTGGCTGGTTTTTCGGGGGTGCCATGTATCTAGCATGAGCGATTGAGTATTCGGTCCAAATTGGACGGGCCCTGAGTATTTCTTTTGAATGGCCTTTTCCGTTGACCGGGTTTAGAGCCTCTGAATCCAGCGTTGACTACCGTATCTTCAGCATTATCGCTGTTAATGCGGCGCTTGTGCTTGTTGCGACGCGACCAGCCATTGCTGTCCTTGGTATCCGAATTACCAGGGTTTTTGGTCAGGTTGTTACTGCGAGCTATCCAGCTGTCCTGTCCCGCGCAGAAGCGGGTCATGAGTGATGTGAGGGCTGCCATGGATTTTGGCTTTTCCTGTCCTAGGTGCCGGGCAAGCCACTCGTCGCGGATGTTATGTTTGAAGGCTGCAAGGGCCTCTGCATCCGGACAGTCGATGATTTGATTTTTCTTGGTTAAGAACCGTGTCCAGAATTGTCTGGCCGATTCATCTGGCTGCTGAATTATGTGGCTTAGGTCATCGGCGTCTGGTGGTCGCACATATGTGCCCTGGAAGTTATCAAGGAATGCGGCTTCCAGGTCTTCCCAACAACCAATTGATTCTGTTGGCAAGCTGTTGAGCCAATGCCGAGCTGGTCCTTTAAGCTTGAATGGGAGGTATTTGATGGTGTGTAGATCATCACCGCGGGCCATGTGGATGTGAAGGAGATAGTCCTCGATCCAAACCACAGGATCTGTTGTGCCGTCGTATGATTCAATGTTTACGGGTTTGAAACCCTCTGGGATTTCATGATCCATTACTTCGTCTGTGAAGCATAGTGGGTGTGCGGCGCCTCTATATTGGGCTATATCACGACGCAGCTCAAATGAGCTTTGTCTACTGTGTTCGGCCCGGCCGGAATTGCTGTATCCGGCGTGACGGTTGTCATCACGTGTCGTGGGGCGCCCACGCGATCCGTAGATCGATATTATTTGCCTTGCCTTGTCCTCCAATATGTCTCGCAAGTCTGGCGCATTTCCTCGTGGCTTTGTACTTTTCGAGCGACGTCGGAGTGCGGCTTTAGTGGAGGGCCTAGAGGCCTCTCTGTAGCGGCCACGAGGTGGCCAGTCGGCCGCATCATGCACTGGAGATGTAGGGTTGGGTGTTTCCTCCTCTAATTGGGGTAGCAGCTTGCGTTTTGGGTAGCTTTTGGAGGGGCGTTCGAGTTTGTACTCTTCGGCTGCAAGGACTTCAGTCCATCTGTCAGCTAGCAAGTCTTGGTCAGCTCTAAGATGCTGCTGCTTTTTCTTGAGGCTGCTTGCCGTGGCCATAAGCCTGCGTTTGAAATGCTCCTGTTCGGCGGGATCCTCAGGCATGACAAATTCGTCGTCGTCGAGGCTTGCCTCATCTTCGGAGGGAGGCATATAATTATCGTCCTCTACCTCTCTGTCTATCGCTCTATCATGAGGGCTGGCTTCTCCCTCCTCCTGTGCTGAATCCTGCTGGAGGGGGTTTTCTTTGGCACTGTACGGGGTGTTATTATCTCCCATGCCGGAATCACCGTTTTTGCTGTGGCGGGATTTAGAGCGGCGCCGCTGACGCCGGCGCTTGGGCTGTTTCTTGGAGGGGTCATCCTCCGCTGTTCCATCACCGTTCCCATCTTTTGGAATGTCCACCATGTATATGTCGTATGACGAGGTGGCCTTCCAGTGCCCTGTAGGCGCTAGTTCTTGGTTGTCTCCTGCATCGTCGTCCATACCGTCGATGTCTTCGGAGTCGAAGTCGAGCATGTCGGTTAAATCATCGACAGTGGCTACAAAGTGGGTGGTGGGTGGGCGTTGAATTTCTTCATCGTCCGCATCCCAACCTTCCTGACCATAGTCCGGCCAGGGCTCTCCTGATAAAGAGAGAGACTTTAGTGAATTCTGGATGTCGCCAAAGGGCGAGTGCTGAAAGATGTCCGCGGCAGTGAACTCCATAACCGGCGCCCAATTGGATTTGATTGGCAGGGGCGTGGGAGGTTCGGAGTCCGGAGAGGAGTCCGGCACCTCGGAGTCATGGGCTTCACAAAGGACAGAGATGGTGTTCGGCTCAATCGCCATAGAGATCGTAGCCCCCGAGGCGGTGTCCAACCACTCGTCCTTGATCGGCGAAGTCGGCTCCGAGCTAAGGGTCGGAGCGGACGCTGGTGCAGCCTCCAGGACACTATTCGGCGACAGAGCTAGATCATGCCCATCTAGACAGTGCGGTGCGCTTGGCTGTGGCTCGAATCCATCGAAGATCAAGTCTCCGCGGATGTCAGCCGTGTAGTTCAAACTCCCAAATCTAACTTGATGGCCAGGGGCGTAGCTTTCGATCTGCTCCAGATGGCCAAGTGAATTGGCCCACAGTGCAAAGCCGCCGAATACAAGTAAATTAGATAGCTTATTAGATGGCATTGAGGAGGAATACAATGAGTCAGGTTGACTATGTAAAAATATGACATTTAAAGAAACGTCTTCTAGCCGGATTGTAGATCGTTTGTCGTAGCAGACCTTTTCGCTTCAACCTCCGGACCCAATAGTCCAGAGTGTGTCCGAATACCCTCGTGGTTATATAAGAACCGTGGTATGCATGGAGACAAGGCGTAGGGGTCATAGTTGCTGTATCAGACAAGTGCCCAACTAGTTATGCGATATTACATGGGTAGTAAGAAGCATCTTCCAGGGAGAATAGTTCCGTTAAGGGTTCCTTTCGCTGGGGTGCATGCCCTAAAGTGCATGTCAAAGCTGCTATGAAAGCAGAAAATCATCTGGGGGCAGATGGGTAAAAAGTTAAAAAATCATCTTTCAATTCACCGACCGAATATTCCCTTAAGAACGCTAGCTTTCGGCTTCACCCAGTCTGAGGTACACATCCGGCTGACCCGGTAGTAACAATCGCAGAGGTGCTCCCTTTACCACCTAGCCGAATGAACGGGAACGTAGGGGTAAGCACAGGAGTCAGGCAACCCAGCTTGGCCAAAACTTAAGTCATATCGATGCATATAATGGCGAATAAAAGGTACATGCGGAAGTTTAACACATGTGCTGGGCATGAAGCCCGTATAAATAAGCTTCTGTTAAAGAAGCCCCCAGGTATAATCAGTGCGAAAAAAGCGCAAACGAGCCTCGAAAGGCTACAGGAAGAAGAAGGAGGAAGGAGAAAAATAAAAGACAGCAAAAAACAAAAATAAAGAATGCGGACGGAGGAAGGAGACGAACTTGAAGTCCGACACTTAGGCGTAGAATCTTCGTAGACGGGCTGCGTTCCATGGGTTCGGCTCAAGTCGGTTATCCGATGCGTTTCGTAGACGGTACACTCCGCCGGTCAGGACCTGGTCGATGATGAAGGGACCTTCCCATTTGGGCTTGAGTTTGTCCTTTTTCTTGTCCGGCAGGCGTAGAACTAGTTCGCCAACGTTATAAGCTTTGGCCCGTACTTCCCTGTTTTGATATCTTCGAGCCTGCTGTTGATAGAATGCGGAACGAGCTTTTGCCACGTTGCGCTCCTCCTCCAATGCGTCCAAACTGTCCTGCCGATCGAGTTCGGCTTCTCTTTCTTCATACATGCGCACTCGACGTGAGTCATGAATTATGTCGCAGGGTAAGACTGCCTCTGCGCTGTACACCATAAAAATGGTGTGAATCCGGTAGTGCGATTTGGCGTGGTCCGCAGCCCCCAGAGTACGGAGTCGAGCTCCAACCCAATGCGTGTTAGATTCCTTGAGGGACCGCACTAGTCTGGGTTTAATGCCGCTCATGATTAGACCGTTTGCCCGTTCGACTTGACCATTAGTTTGAGGGTGATAGACTGAGGCATAATCGAGCTTGATGCCCATGTTTTTGCACCATAGTTTGACTTCATCGGCTGTGAAGTTGGTGCCGTTATTAGTGATGATACTGTGGGGAACACCGTAATGGTGTACAACCCCTGATATGAAGTCTATCACTGGTCCGGATTCGGCCGTTTTAACAGGCTTGGCCTCTATCCATTTGGTGAATTTATCTACCATGACCAATAGGTATTTCTGCTTGTGGGTTCCTCCCTTAAGGGGTCCAACCATGTCAAGCCCCCAGACCGCGAACGACCAGGTGATGGGTATAGTCTTAAGGGCGGTGGGTGGCATGTGGCTTTGGTTAGCAAAAAGCTAGAAACCAACGCATCGTTGGACTAAGTCTTGCGCATCTGCCCGGGCCGTCGGCCAATAAAATCCTGTACGGAAGGCCTTGCCTACAAGGGCCCGGGCTGCGGCGTGGTGCCCACCCAGTCCGGCATGAATTTCAGCCAGGAGGGTTCGCCCTTCCTCTTCGGAGATACACCTTTGAAGGACTCCGGTAGTGCTTTTCTTATAAAGCTCTCCCTCATGGACTTTATAGGCTTTAGAACGCCGTACTATGCAGCGGGCCTCATTTTGGTCTTCGGAGAGTTCCTGCCTAGTTAGGTAGGCTAGGAATGGTTCCATCCACGGGGTGATAACCGCCATTATTTCGTGAGCAGAGGGTGTTATCTCGGGGGTAGAGCCTCCGGTTGTGTCAGAGTGTTCGGCATCGGGCGGTGCGGTTGGGTCCGGATTATTATTGCCGGACTCTCCTTCCCATAGTACGGATGGCTTGAACAACCGTTCCAAAAAGATATTGGGTGGGACGGCATCGCGCTTTGCACCGATGCGTGCCAATATATCCGCCGCCTGGTTGTTATCCCGGGCTATATGATGAAATTCTAGCCCTTCGAACCGTGCTGACATTTTTAGGACCGCATTGCGGTATGCTGCCATTTTCGGATCTTTGGCGTCAAAGTCTCTGTTTATTTGAGATATTGCGAGGCTTGAATCCCCACGCACCTCTAGGCGTTGAATGCCCATGGAGACCGCCATCCGGAGGCCGTGCAGAAGGGCCTCGTATTCAGCTGCGTTGTTGGAGTCCGTATACATTATCTGAAGGACGTATTGGACTGTGTCTCTGGTTGGGGACGTCAGGACGACGCCAGCCCCCAGGCCAGCCAACATTTTGGAGCCGTCAAAATGCATGATCCAATTGGAGTATGCGCCGTACTCTTTAGGGAGTTCGGCTTCAGTCCATTCGGCCACGAAGTCGGCCAAAACCTGCGACTTGATAGCTCGTCGTGGCTTATAAGTTATGTTGAATGGAAAGAGCTCTATGGCCCATTTAGCGATCCGGCCCGTCGCGTCGCGGTTGTTTATAATGTCATTAAGAGGTACTTCAGAGGCTACCGTTATCGAACACTCTTGAAAGTAGTGTCGCAGCTTCCGGGATGCCATGAACACCGCATATGCTATCTTTTGATAGTGTGGGTACCGGGACTTGCATGGAGTGAGGACAGTGGACACATAATAGACCGGTTTTTGAACAGGAAACCGGTGTCCGTCCGTTTCTCGTTCGACGACGTGCACCGCGCTGACAACTTGATGTGTTGCGGCGATATATAATAGCATTGGTTCGCCCGTGTTGGGCGCGGCCAGGACCGGATTTGTTGCCAGAATGGACTTTATTTCTTTGAGTCCGGCTGTGGCGGCATCCGTCCACTCGAAGTGTTCGGTGCGGCGGAGGAGGCGGTAAACAGGTAATGCCTTTTCTCCTAAACGGAAGATAAAGCGGCTTAGAGCCGCTACACATCCCGTCAATTTTTGTATTTGTCTGAGGTCTTTTGGAATATCCAATTGTGGCAGAGCTCGAATCTTGGCTGGGTTTGCTTCAATTCCTCTACCGGACACAATGAAGCCCAGGAGCTTTCCGGCTGGAACGCCGAAGACGCATTTTTCCAGATTGAGCTTGATGTCATATTTTCGAAGATTGTCGAATGTGAGCCTCAAATCGTCTACTAGAGTTTCGACGTG
Organism: Triticum aestivum; assembly: GCF_018294505.1. Taxonomy (NCBI): domain Eukaryota; kingdom Viridiplantae; phylum Streptophyta; class Magnoliopsida; order Poales; family Poaceae; genus Triticum; species Triticum aestivum. Next base: position 26,724 of record NC_057810.1, read on the forward strand.
TTTGGTTTTGACGACCATGTCATCTACATATGCTTCCACCGTTTTGCCGATCTGGTTGGCCAGACATGTCTGAATCATGCGCTAATATGTTGCGCCGGCGTTTTTGAGCCCAAAGGGCATTGTGTTGAAGCAGAACGGGCCGTATGGAGTGATGAATGCTGTTGCAGCTTGGTCTGGCTCTGCCATCTTGATTTGGTGGTAGCCAGAGTACGCGTCGAGGAAGCACAATGAGCCGTGTCCTGCTGTGGCGTCAACGATTTGGTCAATTCGCGGGAGGGGGAAGGGATCCTTTGGGCAAGCCTTATTGAGGTCTTTGAAATCAACACATAGGCGCCAGGATTTATCCTTCTTTGGTACCATTACCAGGTTCGCTAGCCAGTCCGGATGTTTTATATCTCTGATGAATCCGACCTCCAAAAGTTTGGCTAGCTCCTCTCCCATGGCTTGTCTTTTGGGTTCGGAAAAGCACCGAAGAGCTTGTTTGACTGGCTTGAATCCTTTTAGGATATTTAGGCTGTGCTCGGCCAGCTGACGTGGGATTCCTGGCATATCTGAAGGGTGCCAGTCAAAGATGTCCCAGTTTTCTTGTAGAAATTTTCGTAGTGCGGCGCCTACATCAGGGTTTAATTGTGCCCCGATGGAGGCCATCTTTGCTGGGTCCGTTGGGTGGACTTGGAATTTGACTATTTCATCTGCTAGTTTAAAAGAAGTGGACTTGGATCTTTTATCAAGTATCACATCGTCCCTGTTCACCGTGGAGCGCATCGCGGTGAGTTCCTCGGCCGCTAGGGCTTCAGATAGTGCCTCGAGGGCTAGTGCGGCTGTCTTATTTTCGGCATGGAGCGCTATGCTCGGATCACTAGTAAGAGTGATGATTCCGTTCGGACCGGGCATTTTGAGCTTCATGTACCCGTAATGGGGTATAGCTTGGAAAGTTGTGAATGCCTCTCGTCCTAGTATCGCGTGATATCCGCTGTTGAATGGGGCCACTTGAAATGTGACCTCCTCGGACCTGTAATTGTCCGGCGAGCCGAACACTACATCCAGCGAGATTTTTCCTGTGCAGCATACTTCCCGGCTGGGGATTATTCCTCTAAAGGTTGTGCTGCTTCGCTCAATGCGGTTCCAGTCTATTTCCATCTTTCGGAGAGTTTCCTCATAGATGAGGTTTAGTCCGCTGCCGCCATCCATGAGTACCTTAGTGAGGCGAAAGCCGTCTACTATCGGGCTGAGAACCAATGCGGCTGGTGCCCTGGCAGTTCGGAATTTAGGTTCGTCACTGGCATTGAAGGTAATAGCCGTGTCACTCCATGGATTCATTGTTGCTACTTGGTAGACTTCGGCAAGGTTGCGGAGTTGTCGTTTTCGCATATTATTTGATGCGAAAGTCTTGAAGACTGTTAAGACCGTACTGGTGTTGCTGGGCTGGGATTCTGAAGCTAGAAGCTCTTCGCCACTTTTGGCCACCTGCCGTAGTATCCAACATGCTTGAAGGCTGTGAGTTGGAGCGGCGCCCTCTGTGCTATGAATTTTGCAAGGTCCGTTTAGCCAACCCTCCAGTACGGTTCCGTACCCTTTAGCGGGTTTTGGTTTTTTGGTATTCAACCCCGGTGCTTGATAATGATGCACCCTTTTGTTCCGGACTAGGGGTGTATTCAGGGCCGGATTATCCCAAAATTTACTTTCGGTTTTCCAGGCGCTCTCCATTGCACAATATTTTTGTACTATGGTCGCCAAGTCAGCAAAGCGTGTGATTTTGCGATGGCTTATGGCGTTTAGTATTCCCTTGTCCGTGCAATTATTGCAAAAAATTGGGATTGCGTCTTCCTCTCGGCAGTCCTTTATCCTGTTCATAACCAGGAGGAATCTGGCCCAGTAATGATGTACTGTTTCAGCTGGCTCTTGCCGAATTCGAGAGAGATCGCCAATGTTTGGGTGGGTGGGTGGGACTGAATTCGGAACCCCGTCCAATTCAGGACTCGAGGGCCGAGAAGTTTCTGAACTCGGATCTCTGGATTTTTGAGTGCAATCCAATGAGTCCGGCCCGCCGCCTGACTTTAGGGTCAGGGCTTGATCAACATCCGTCCCTCCAAAGGAGTCCGACATGGAGGGATCGGGAATCCGGACGTAACTAGTCCTTAAGGTAGGGGAAGAATCGCCGCATTGCTCCTCTATCACAGTAACATGATGGGTAGCCTGGGGAGAGTTGATCTCTCTTAGATCGGTTTTAGGCCTGATCCGGTCGTAATATGCCGCGACTCCCAGGGCGGCGATGCGATCCAAGAGCTCATTTATGGAGGAGAGCTCGATCGGATCTAACTGTTCGGCCAGTTCCGAACTAACATGAAGATTGGATTTGATGACTCGAGAGGTCATCATCGGCGCGGAGGCCGAACTGGCGGTCATGAGAAAACCGCCAAGCCGAAGAGTCTGACCAGTGGCCAAGGCTTCTTCGGCGAAGGTGTCGTCTTTAAAGACGAGGCGAGGCATCCCACCTGACGGCGACGGCACAGAGGAACTCTCAATGAAAGCACCAATGTCGGTGTCAAAACCGGCGGATCTCGGGTAGGGGGTCCCGAACTGTGCGTCTAGGCGGATGGTAACAGGAGACAAGGGACACAATGTTTTTACCCAGGTTCGGGCCCTCTCGATGGAGGTAAAACCCTACTCCTGCTTGATTAATATTGATGATATGGGTAGTACAAGAGTAGATCTACCACGAGATCAAGGAGGCTAAACCCTAGAAGCTAGCCTATGGTATGATTGTTGATGATGAAGTTGTCCGTCCTATGGACTAAAACCCTCCGGTTTATATAGACACCGGATAGGTTAGGGTTACACAAAGTCGGTTACAATGGTAGGAGATCTACATATCCGTATCGCCAAGCTTGCCTTCCACGCCAAGGAGAGCCCCATCCGGACACGGAACGAAGTCTTCAATATTGTATCTTCATAGTCTTGGAGTCCGGCCGTGACGATAGTCCGGCTATCCGGACACCCCCTAGTCTGGGACTCCCTCACCAAGCTTGCCTTCCACGCCAAGGAAAGTCCCATCCTGACACGGGATGAAGTCTTCAATCTTGTGTCTTCATAGTCCAGGAGTCCGGCCAACGGTGTAGTTCGACTATCCGGACACCCCCTAATCCAGGACCCCCTCAAGGACCTTCTACGACAGTTTTGCGTGCCTTCTTCCTCTTGAAATGTATTGATGTGGAGGATGTTTCACTAGTCTTGTCTGACGCCGCCCTGACACCAACTGGCATTGCTTGGAACACCTCGAATGATTTATTCTTGGTCTACTTACGAGAGGGCCATGGAGACAAGCTCGTGGCCACCTCATTTGATGGATTTGATAGCCACTTGTTCACTTTAGCCCGACTGTCCTCATCGGATGGAATGTGTTCTGCCCCTTGGACTCTGCTTGACCCAGACCTTGCCCGTACTGCCCTTTCTCTTTCTTTATACATCGCCCTTCTTGAACGGACACGAGCAGCTTGGTTCACATACTCTTGGTGTTTAGGATGTTGCTGAATGAACTCTTGGTACTCAGGTCGTTGCGCCAGGTCCTCCGCCAGTCGCATGATGACACCACCCTCATCATTTTGTGACGTGGATGCACCGAGAAGCTGTGACCTTATTGCTTGACATATGCATTTAACAACATATGAGTCATCTGGATTCTGAACTTGGATCTTTGGACGAGTGTTTTTCCATCTCCCCTTGACAGACTTGCTCACATGAGAACGGTGTCGGCTCGCCGCATCTTGATCTACGGCAATTGGAAGATCAATCCAAGATCGACAGACATTTCTCTGTCGCTGTTGATGTCGCACTGGATCAAACGAACCTTCAAAGGACTCTCGTAAGATGGGTGCTTCTTCAAACAGAGGAACTGATGGTGCAGATGTTGGATCTATGTGGCCTGTTTTGAGGTCACCAGGTGTAAGGCACACTCCCTTCCATTCTAGGGAACGTTTTTGCATTATTCCCAAGCATTCCTCACTAGGTTTATGGGCCAGTGAGGGGACGAACTCAGGAGCATCGTCTCAAAGTATATTCTGAGTGTTGGTGGGCCTTGCTGTTGAAGACGACGCTGACGGCAATATGACCGCAATGCCGCCTCTTTTCCCAGGTAGCTTGGAGTTGGGTGTCTCCACCATCTTCTCTTTTCCCTTGTAAACAAATGGCGGAAACTCGGATTTCTCAAACACCACTTTCTTTCCCTTGTCCTTGGACTGCTGGCGAACGGATGGTCCCGCTTCAACAATCTTTCCTTTCATTACTGACACTGAAGCATGAGTAACCACTCTTGCAGAACTCTGAGCAACCCTCTTTCTAGCAGCCCTCATTTTCCTCTTTGCAGACTTTGACAAAACAGGTGTGAACCCCTCCATTGGTGGAGAAGTGACTTCTTCTTGATCTGGTACAACTGGAGATGCAGCAGTAGTCTTCCAACTTTCACTTAGTGAGGTCATGATAGGACCAATTGGCACATCAAGCCAGAGGTCACCGAAGCGAAGGGTCACAAACTGTTGCACTTGGCCCTCCATACCTTCAAAATAAAGAAAACCATATATTAGTTTTCTTTGACTTTTTTTGAATATGGGTACATAAAGTTTTATGCTTTATGTACTATGGGAATTCATATGTTGCAATCCTATGTTGGAATTCAAATATGACGGGAGAAATATGTCCCACCGGGCGTGCCAGAATCTGATGACGGGAAAATGGCGGGTGTGAGAATATGCGTCCACATCATTGATACAGAGTGAATAATTTAAATGCATAGAATAAAAATAGGATCAAACATTGCAGGTACTTTATTTCCAGAACTCTTACATTTACATAAAAGATCTGTTAATTACATCTCCAAAGAGAAAACCCCTGATTAAGAATTCCAACTATCCTATTACATAGAATTGCAACACATGAGTACTACATAATGTAGAAATAAAAGAAGACTACAAAATGTAGAAATAAATAGTCCTCCTCGCGGTCTTCGACATCGGCGTACTCGGAGAGCCTTGAACTTCGTCCATGCTAACATATGCGTTGCATAACATTCATGGTTTGACAATGTTCATTCATATAGCACGTTCAGGCCTAACTCATTAACCATCGTGAATATGTAGTAGTTGTCTTATTTAATGGTTAACTAGCCAGGCTAATGGTGTATATGCAATATAGGGCATAACTCTTTTTATGAGTTAATGGCAGAATATTGGGTTTACTTTATAGCAACGTATATAGCGTTGCCTCGACCCATTATATGCGAGGGCTATATGAAATTTGTTGATGACATATTCGATCACACTATATTATGTTTAGTGCAAGTAACATAGGCTATGACCCTAGTTACTTTTCTATTTTGTAGATGCATGCATTTATATGAAAGGAATGCATGGTACAATTTAATCTGTATTATGACATATGGGTCATGCCTAAATACTAGTTTTCCTAGTCTCAAACATATCATATATGGACATGCGATTAAGTGAATCTAGTCAAATGAGTTTGGAGTTGAATCTCAAGTGCATAAGAAAATTTTCTTTATAAAGTTTCACTTCACTTGTATTAGTACTAACATCATGTAGCAACTTCATGCCCATGTGTAGCATAACCAGATGAAGTATCAAGACTTCTTGTTGCTTGTATTATCACCACATAGCATAGATTGTATACTTGTGATGTAACCAAACAGAAGTATATATCAATATATGTTTTGCATGGACATGATGAAGCATATGAAAATTTTCAATGTCTAGATATATGACCCTAAACTATGAAGAGCAAAAGTCATGTATGTTTAGTTGTCATGTGTGCATGGCTTTGTTTTACATGGGTTTCCACTAGTACAAAATCCGAGCGTATGATGCTACTTCTTGAGACTAACGGACATATAACTGCATGCACTAAGTTTATACCCTATACTGATGCATTTATGGGTCTAGAACAAAATGGGACTTTATGAAACCCAATCAATATGAGCTTTATTTCTATTTTTATTCTTGGATTGTATCAACATGAGATGCAAGATCCCATGAGACCAAAACAAGAAGGAACATATTTTTACTCTTGAGTTGCATATACATGGGATGCAAGCTCACCATGAAACCAAAACAAGAAAGAACATATATTTTTTATTCTTGAATTGTATCAACACGAGATGCAAAATCCTGTGAGACCAAACAAGAAAGATCATATTTTTATTCTCGAATTGTATCAACATGAGATGTAAGATCCCATGAGACCAAAACAAGAAAGAACATATATTTTTTATTCTTGAATTGTATCAACACGAGATGCAAAATCCCGTGAGACCAAACAAGAAAGATCATATTTTTGTTCTTGAATTGTATCAACATGAGATGCAAGATCCCATGAGACCAAAACAAGAAAGATCATGTTTTTATTCTTGAATTGGATCAGCATGAGACGCAAGATCCCATAAGACCAAAACAAGAAAACTTTTGTGGGTAACACTGAACATATATGAGATATGCGGTGAAAGCACAACACTGTTGATGGATATATTTGAGTCTTGAATTGTATCAACATGGGATGCAAGATCACCATGAGACCAAGACAAGAGGAATTTTGATTGCACAGGCGCACTTAGCTCGCATCAGTATGGGATTGAAGATAAGTATGTGACCAGACTAGGAATTTAATTTTACTCTTGATTTGTATCAACATGGGATCGAGGTCACCATGAGACCGAACCAAGAAAAATAATAATTGAGAAGAACCAAACATATATGAGATGTATGGTGAAACTAAAACATCATCGATCAATAATGGAGGGAAAGGGCAGCCATGTATCCGCACCTTGACTTAGTTTCTCTCCCATAGGTGTGAGGAAGTGATGCGAACGAGCAGCGGTGACGTCAACGACAAGCGGACGGACGGTGAAGACGGCGGCGAGCGGACGGACGGTGATGACGGCAGCGAGCGGACGGCCGGCGACGAGTGTATAGACGAGGCGAGCGGATTGCCGGTGGCGACGACGACGAGCGGACGGCCGGCCGCGACGACGCTAGCAGCGTTGTATGTGCGTGAGTGATGGATGGATTGATGAATGATGAGCGAGCAGTGTATGGATCGATGATGAGCCAACGATGGATGTGGTGAGCAGCCTTGGCAACGCTGTTCTAGCTGGTATTTATAGGAGAGGAGAGAGCAGGCGAGGCCTTCGGCTGGACGCGCTCACGTCTTGCAATCATGGGATCGTGGGGGTTTGCCCACGTTCTAGTTTAATCGTGCAGGAAACTTGGCCGAGTGGATTTCTTCTATATGATCAGTTTTTTTTAATGGGCTTTGAGAGTTTAGTTGGATGGGCCAGCTGACTATAATACGTTTAATGCATGCAGGCCATACGTGTTGTGGCCATGGGCCGGCTAATTACTTAATTAGCTTTTAATCTTGCCGCATAATTAATCCATGCATAACACATGCATGCACATAGCTCATACTTGCACCATACATGTACGTAGCCATATTATGACTGGGCTAGCTAGGCCAAATTAATTGTTGTGACATTTTTGGTTGATAATTATACGATGGCTTGACATTTTCTTTACGCATCATTGCGTGTTATATTATTTTACACGAACATTATCGTTTCATTTTTCTTAGCGGTGACAGAGTAATGTTTGTAAATATGATAAAATATTCTGGCAATATTAGCGTCGTCTATGAAACTTTGAATTTGTGCCAACATTGGAATTTCGCCATTGATAATGGCATATGTGTATGAAAGTCATATGTCCTCTAATTTAGATGGCGATATGGCTCATTTTCTTCCCTCTTTTTTTGGGTCTACCGTTTTATCATGGTATTTTTATCCATGTATTCGGCAAATAACCTTTTTTGGTTTTATCATTTTATGTAAATGGTTCAATTTGAATAATATCAAAGCGCTGTATTTTACTTTTGGCCAAAATCTGTGCCAACATGCCAAGCCCTAAACTCTCTCGGGAGGGCTGATCTGGAATCCGTTCGAGGCTCCGAAGAGGGGAATCCGTCGCCATCATCATCATCAACCATCCTCCATCACCAATTTCATGATGGTCACCGTCGTGCGTGAGTAATTCCATCGTAGCCTTGCTGGACGGTGATGGGTTGGATGTGATTTATCATGTAATCGAGTTAGTTTTGTTAGGGTTTGATCCCTAGTATCCACTATGTTCTGAGATTGATGTTGCTATGACTTTTCTATGCTTAATGCTTGTCACTAGGGCCCGAGTGCCATGAACTCAGATCTGAACCCTTTATGTTTTCATCAATATATTTGTGTTCTTGATCCGATATTGCAAGTTATAGTCACCTACTATGTGTTATGATCCGGCAACCCCGAAGTGACAATAATCAGGACCACTCCCGGTGATGACCGTAGTTTGAGGAGTCCATGTATTCACTATGTGTTAATGCTTTGGTCCGGTACTCTATTAAAAGGAGGCCTTAATATCCCTTAGTTTCCGCTAGGACCTCGCTGCCACAGGAGGGTAGGACAAAAGATGTCATGCATGTTCTTTTCCATAAGCACGTATGACTATATTCGGAATACATGCCTACATTACATTGATGAATTGGAGCTAGTTTTGTGTCACCCTATGTTATGACTATTAAATGATGAACCGCATCCGGCATAATTCTCCATCACCGATCCAATGCCTACGAGCTTTTCCCATATTGATACTCGCTTATTTACTTTTCCATTGCTACTGTTACAATCACTACACTACTGCTATCACTATTACCTTTGTCACTGTTACCGTTACTATCATACTACTTTGCTACTAAACACTTTGCTGCAGATATTAAGTTATCCAGGTGTGGCTGAATTAACAACTCAGTTGCTAATACTTGAGAATATTCTTTGGCTCCCGTTGTGTCGAATCAGTAAATTTGGATTGAATGCTCTACCCTTGAAAGCTGTTGCGATCCCCTACACTTATGGGTTATCAAGACTAATTTCTGGCGCCGTTGCCGGGGAGCATAGCTATATTCTTTGAGTTACCTGGGATTTATATCTGCTGGTCACTATGAAGAACTTGAAAGATGAGAAAACTAAAATTTTTCCCTCAACTACGAGGGGAGGTAAGAAACTGCCATCTAGCTCTGCACTTGATTCACCTTCTGTTTTGAGTAAGCTTGCGACACCTAAACCTGCTTCTGCTATTAATTCTGATATGTTGCATGTTATTGATGATGCCACTTTTGCTATGCATGATACTTGTGATGAAACTACTTCTATGCTTGATACTACTGTGCCACTTGGTGAATTTCTTGATGAACAACTTGCTAGGGTTAGAGAGAATGAAATTATTGAAACTAATAATATAGATGAAAGTGATGATGAAGACTCTCCCAATAAATATGAATTACCTGTTGTGCCTGAGGGCTATGTTATGGATGAAGAAACTGCTAGAGACTTTCTTGCTTGCAATGATAGGAGTGATCTTAAGAAATTATTAGCTAAGCTGAAACAAAAAACTCCCAGATTGCTGTTTTTTTGCCTATTTCAGTGTTTCTAAGGAAAAGGATATCAAACGGAGTCCAAACGGAATGAAACCTTCAGGAACGTGATTTTCGGAACAAACATGATCCAGAGGACTTGGAGTCTACATAAAGCAATCAACGAGGAGAGCACGAGGCAGGGGGCGCACCTACCCCCCTGGGCGCGCCCTCCACCCTCGTGGGGCCCTCGTTGCTCCACCGACGTACTTCTTCCTCCTATATATACCCATATACCCTGGAAACATCATATACAGAGCCAAAACCCTATTTCCACCGCCGCAACTCTCTGTATCCGTGAGATCCCATCTCGGGGCCTTTTCCGGCGCTCTGCCGGAGGGGGCATTGATCACAGAAGGCTTCTACATCAACACCATAGCCTCTCCGATGATGTGTGAGTAGTTTACCTCAAACCTTCGGGTCCATAGTTATTAGCAAGATGGCTTCTTCTCTCTTTTTGGATCTGAATACAATGTTCTCCCCTCTCTTGTGGAGATCTTTTCAATGTAATCTTCTTTTGTGGTGTGTTTGTCGAGATCTGATGAATTGTGGGTTTATGATCAAGTGTATCTATGAACAATATTTGAATCTCCTCTGAATTCTTTTATCTATGATTGGTTATCTTTGCAAGTCTCTTCGAATTATCAGTTTGGTTTGTGTCGGCGTTCTGGGAACGGGGGTCCCCAGACTTGCCTGCCTGCGGCGTGCGGCGTGGCTCAAGGGGAGGCCCAGCACGGCCCATCTTCATCAGCACAAACTCAAGACCCTCGCGAGGGGCCAAGCCTCGCGGGGCGGACGACAGGAAGCTTCCTCAGGCACGGCCTCGTAAGGCTGGCTTGCGAGGAGGCAAAGAGATCAAGGCGGGGTACCTCACGAGGTGCCCATGACGCAAGCCATGACGACCAAGGGCGCCAGGCGGGCGCCAGTCCGCGCAGTGTCCTCCTTTCCTCTTTGGTGCAAAGGGAGCAGGCGCAGGCGAGAGCATCAAGCAAAGGCATCCATTTCGGTGCAACAAGACCAAGACCGTCGCAACGGCAGGAAGGAAGTCATTGTGGAGCCCAAGCAGGCGTCACCACCAGAGCCTTTGACAGGCGAAGACCAACTTTAGTCAGGATAAGTGTACCAGATGTTCCCCTTCAAAATGGCCAATTGTTGGCGCCCTTCCTGCTCAAATATTTGGGGAGAGGCCCAGGGCCTTTGCCTATAAATAGGACTAGCCACCCACAGGGTAGAGGCATGAGCAAGGAACCTAGAGAGAAGAGAGAGAGAGAGCGACTGAACTCCCCCTAGCAGTTCATCGCACCGGCCAAGAACAGACCCTCGCGAGGCTGTTCTTCCTTGTATTGTTCATCATCATCAGCCCAAGAGGCAATCCACCACACCACAAACTAGAGTAGGGTATTACACCACAATGGTGGCCCGAACTAGTATAAACCCTGTGTTTCTTGCGTTGTTCTTTTCATAGCTTAGATCCCAGCGAGGCGGCAAGGTGCAGGTAGGTAGAGGGCGAGATCTCCGCGCGCACCCCAGTGTTCGAACCTAGAGTGTCTGCCGGAACCCGAAATCCGACATTTGGCGTGCCAGGTAGGGGTGCGCTGGAATCGACCTTCTGACACTTCGCGCCCCGTCGCATCGTCATCATCATGTCCGGCGACCAGGCAGGCAACCCTGATCCCTGGGCGGCTTGGCCCGCCCGCGCAGAGCCGCTCGCCCCGGGCGACCCCATGCCCCAGGCAGCTCGCGGTCCGCAGGGCGCTGCGGGCCGCGGGCGACGCGGACAGGCAACGAAAGCTCTCACGCCGCGGCAGGCGCGGTCAGCGGCGAGGGCCTCCAACCACGCCGCGGCCACGACGCCGTACACCCGCCGGGAGCAGGCGAACTCAAGGGCCGCGCTCATGGTGGCCCGAGAGCTGCTGCAGTGCAGGCTGCTGGAGGGCGGCCGCGACGTGCTGCTAGGGCGGGTTGCAGAGCTCCTGGGCTTCGCCGCCTCGGGGGCTCACCCCTTCTGCACCCAACTCCCAACTCAGGTCCAGGGCAGCCCACACGGAGGCTCCACGCACGCCCGCACAGCTCCAAGCGGACTCCAAAACCACCCTAATGCCAGCCAGGCTATCACAGCCGGGCCATCGACGGTGCTGCCTCCGCCCCCGACCAGCAAAGAAGGACTCGTCGCGACCCACGGCCCCAGTGGGCCGCCATGCTACCACCCCCAGGTGGGCGCCTTAAGCAGAGCTGCATGGCACGCGGAGCACTATGGTGCAGCTTTCGGGATGACGGCCCCAGAAGAGTACGTGCCCCACATGATGGATCAAGGGCACACGCATGAGGGCGAACAAGGCTCGCTCCTTGGCCCAAGCTGGGGGGACGAGGCGCCAGAAGCTGAGCTCTTCCAGGAGCCCCGGGAAGGCCCCGTCGGCCACGCTGGAAGCAACGATTATCGGGTACCACTAATTCCTCAGGAGCAGGCATACGCTAACCATGGATTGCAGGAGGTGCAGGTCGCCACAGCGGGCGACTGCCCCGCTCTAGCATTTTCCTACCCCTCGGGAGGAGGGCGCCGGGGGCTGCAGGAGAGGGGCCGAGATCCGGCATCACCACCGCGGCGTTCAGAGCAAGGCGTCCTCAGGAGGTAGGCCCTCTGCTGGGGAGGTGCCCCAGGGCCTGCCCCTGGCGGAGGACCCGTGGTCGTCGGGGGAACCGCTGGCGACCGCTCTACCCCATCGGCGGCGTCCTGGTTTCCGGTCGTCGTCGATGGCACTAGAGTGTGGCGCAAGGTGGGGCCCTCGTCTGGCGATATGAAGCAAGGTCGGTACCTCTGAAGAAGGCCCAGTGCCTGTGAAGCTCGCCGCCCCGTGACACTCTCACGTAATAATGAGTGGGGCTGTACACGCCCCGAAGTCTCAGGGGTGCCGGCCTTAGGCCCTGGGGCTCCCTCCCACGCCCAGTGGCAGCACTTAGCTCCGCGCTGGTGACAAGACGTCCAAGACTAGACTAGGTGCCGGACGCGGCCTTTTTCTGCTTTCATTGCTTTTTCCCTTGGCTGTCGTTTTCCCCCGTTGGATTTAAGTTGGATTTGAGCTTGAGATTTGCGTGTGTCCGGGGAAGGGGTGCTTAGTCTCGTTCGAGCAATCTCTCGCGTTCTGGTTATCACTTAGCCTCAGCTGCCTCCCCTCATGAGCCCCTCGCGAGCTGGGTCAGGCCTAGCTTGTGTGCAGCCCAGACTGCTATCGCCGCGCCCTCTCAGGAGGTTTTTTATTACAGATCCTATGGGCTCGATCAGGAGACACTCAAGACACCACAGCCCTCCGCAGGCTATCTCAAGACCCACGCGGGTCGAAGGTAAACTAGCCAGCCAGCTCGTCGCCAAGCTAGCCACTTGGCACAGGCGTACGGGTGATATAGCATCTACTAATATGCTGAACACAAGTTTTACATGAGGGGCTCCCCCTCCCAAAATGCTCTTACAACCATCAGGGAAAAGCCTGAACACTATTTGCGCAGGGTAAGGAAACAGGAACGACACGCGGTCAGTCGGATAAATCCCCCAATGCATCCTCAGGGGCACCTCCTGAATTGTCGCTGGCGTTGCTGGCCTCGCCATCGCTCTCTGCGTTGCTGTCAGCGGCGTCAGGGCCGTTCACCACGCCGCCTTCATCAGCTGCCACGATCACGCCGTCGTTGTCTGAAGCGAAGGCCCTGACGAGAGCATCCACGTTGTCTTCCACCCAGTGCGCCAGGTCGTCCCGGACGGCCTGAGGTACTGGGGCGATGGCGGCGTCAAAGTCAAAGTTGGGGTCCATGTTTCAGAGATGGTTGAAGACACGAGAAAAGGCGCGCCCGAGCAGGGCGCAGCTCCTCTCCTCCACCAACCTGTTGGCTCTGACTGACCGCACCTCCAGCTGCGTCACCACGTCGGTGAAGAACTGAAGGTTGTCGGCGTAGTTGACTGCGTGGGGCTCGCCAACGGCCGCCTCGCAGATGTTACCCAAGGCCGTGTTGGCTCTCTCCCGGAGCGTGGTGAGCATGGGGCCGTGCTCATGCTCCAGGATCCGCCGCTGGCATATCTCGTCCTCGTTCTGCCGCGCAACGGCCTCAGCCTCGTCCACCCGTTGGCGGAGAAGAAGCGCCTCCGCACGGGAGGTAGTTAGCTCCCCCTGCGCCACATCAAGGGCGGCCCGAGAAGCATTGGCCCGCCGCATCACTTCCTCCAGCTTGGCCCTCAAGTCAGCGGTCCTACCTTCAGCCTCGGCCCGGATCAACCCCAGCCTCTCCTCGAACTCGCGCTCAAGGTTCAAGCGCGCCGTCGCCACCCGACGTCCGACCTCCTCCAGGACACGGGCTTCCCGCGCAGCGATGTCATCCTCTGCCTGCATCACCAGGTGCTCCCTCATCTCCAGACGCTCATGATCGCGTGTGCGTTCGGCGGCTTCCAGCGTCAGCGCCTCCTCATGCCTCTGGAGCTCTACCTGGTCGACCGAAGCCACCTTCATCGATGCAAGGGCCGTCTCGCGCAGCTCCACCTGCTGCTCCAATGAATGGCACCAGGCATGGAGTTCCCGCGCCCGCTCCTCCACCGCCTCTCGCCGCCGGTCAGCCTCTCGGGCCTCCTCGACGACCCGAGAACGGACCTCCCGAGAGGCCGCCAGCGACGGCTCGGCTTCCTCATTGCCGAGGTCACGCTAGTGGCGCGCAAGGGCAACAGCCGCTTTTAGCTCGCGCCTCTCTTCAGCCAGGCGCAGGCCCTCGGCCGCAACGCGCGCGTCTTCGTCAGCGAGCTCTTCACCAAGCAGGCTCACCGCGTCAGCCGCCCTCCGAAGAACCCTTGGCGAAGAGCGCAACGCTCCCGGGCACGCTCAAGAACGTCTTCTACACCATCATCCGCCCCAAGTAAGTGCGGAGGGACATGAATCAGCACTCCCCCTATGGGCAGGGGGCTGGGGGCTGGCGCCCTCGCAACAGCCGGGCACGCCTCGCCAGGAGCCCGGCCTGGAGCCAGCCCATCCCCAAATGAAGAGCGCAGGAGGGCCTCAGCCAATCGCAATCCACGACCAGACGAGAAGCCCACGGCAGGCTGGCTATGCCACGAGAAGGCTCGCGAAGGAGGGCCGCGAGACGCGCAGAGCCGCGATGCGCCTCAGGATGGCTCGTCTCTCCAACCGGCCTCACCACAAGGGCTCTGCTGCTCGGAGCGCTCGAAGACGATGGAGAGGGCGGAGCCAGGGGGACGGCTCCTCAGCCATCTCCGTGAGCTCAGCAGGAAGGGCCCTATAGAGCAAGGATCAGTAAAAGCGACAGAAGGATCAGGAGCTAAGAAAGGGGAAGACTTACTCATCAATGGCGAAATACTTCCTGCGCTTCAGCAAGCGACAAGGGTAATCATCACCCAAGGCCTCGCTTCTCTTCCGGAGAGCCTCGAAGTCCATGCGGAAGCGGCCCAGGAGTTGAGCGCAGGGGTCAGCCTGCGACGAGGAAGAATCATGAACGTGACCAGCATCAGGGGCGTCGACCTGATGCACGTCGCCAGTTGCCTCACCAAGAAGGATACCTGGGGCCCCAAGGGCCTCAACCACGGGCGCCGCAGGCTGCGGCTCAGCGCCTTCAGCCGCAGTAGTACGGGCCTCAGGAGCTGCCTCCTCAAGAGTGCTGCCTGGCGCCGTCACCCCGGCGAGGACCCCCTCAGCCTCCAATGGCCCATGCCTCCCTGCTCCGCCACTCGAGGAAGGGCTGATGTGGCCTACTAAAAGAGCAGGGTTCTCGCGAGGCCTCAGGAGGCCAGCGGGGCGCAACCCCCATTCATCGAAGCTGGGCATCTGATTGACAAAGTCGCCCCTGTTCGAGCAGAAGTACAGCAAGGCCCCCCTTGCCGGATGCTGCCAGGGGTGGGGTCGCCAGTCAAGACCAAGAGCACCTTCCTCAGCGCTTCGGGCGACAGGTCCTCCTCCTGGAGCCTCATGCGATCCTCACGCCCGCCGAAGGTCCACATCCGGCGAGAGTGACGTTGGAGAGGGGCAATGCAGCATAGCAGGAACTCCTTCACCACCTTGGGCGCCGTCACGCCGAGCACCCTCAAGAACGCGAAGCGACGCCAAACGAAAATGAGCCGGGGGCTCGTGAGCGTCTCCTGGCCCCAGCCTGAATTGGGGATAGCGGGCGACGTTGGCTCCGACAGTAGGGGGCTAGGCACCCCTACATCCACGTACAGGCATCGCTCGTGGAACCCAGGCGCGGGCGGAGGAAGGCTGAAATCAATCCCTGAAGCCTCTATTTCTGGCGCGGCAATGAAGCTCACACACCCCAAGCATTGGGTGGGGTCAACGAGGTGCAGAGAGAAGAAGTGACGCAGCAAGGCAACTGAAGGAGGGATGCCCATCATTGCCTAACATACAAAGGCGAAGACAGCAAGAAGAGTGATGGATTCGGGACCCAAATGCATCATATGGATCTGGTAGTGGGAGAGCACAGCGTTGAAGAAATTGGAAAAGGGGGGAACCAGTCCCGCCCACAGGGCATCGGCAAAATACCGGACCTCTGTGATTATCCTGTCAATGGAGAAGTGAGACACGGGCCAGGCCGTCGTCCTCCCGCACTCGTTGAAGATGGTGGCCAAAGCAGAGCTGACCTTGCCCAAGCTTTCTTAATTGAGTATGATCGACCGATCGACGGCAGGAGCCGCCGACGACGGCTGGCGAGGCGGAGGCACGGGTTTCTTCCCTTTCCCCTTCTTCATCGAAGCCATGGCGACAGAAAGGGGGAAGGTTTGAGATTGGATTGGAAGCGGAGACTGGAGTTCGAGAGGAGGAAGAGCAGGGGACGGACGAGCAGCGAAAAGGGGAACGACTCTGCGCAACCACGCGTCCGCCTAGCAGGGCGCAAAATAAGGAGGCGTGGGGGAACAGTGCCGCCCACGTCCAATCAACCACCACGCGGCGCCCAAGGCCGCATGCTGTTAGGGCCCGCGGCGCTTCGCACTTGCCCCTTCGCTTCTCTGCTCAGCCAAGTCCGGGTGCGCCTTGGGCCCGGGGGCTACTGTCGGCGTTCTGGGAACGGGGGTCCCCAGACTTGCCTGCCTGCGGCCTGCGGCGTGGCTCAAGGGGAAGCCCAGCACGGCCCATCTTCATCAGCGCAAACTCAAGACCCTCGCGAGGGGCCAAGCCTCGCGGGGCGGACGACAGGAAGCTTCCTCAGGCACGGCCTCGTCAGGCTGGCTCGCGAGGAGGCGGAGAGATCAAGGCGGGGTACGTCACGAGGTGCCCATGATGCAAGCCATGACGACCAAGGGCGCCGGGCGGGTGCCAGCCTGCGCAGTGTCCTCCTTTCCTCTTTGGTGCAAAGGGAGCAAGCGCAGGCGAGAGCATCAAGCAAAGGCATCCATTTCGGTGCAACAATACCAAGACCGTCGCAATGGCAGGAAGGAAGTCATTGTGGAGCCCAAGCAGGCGTCGCCACCAGAGCCTTTGACAGGCGAGCACCAACTTTAGTCAGGATAAGTGTACCAGATGTTCCCCTTCAAAATGGCCAATTGTTGGCGTCCTTCCCGCTCAAATATTTGGGGAGAGGCCCAGGGCCTTTGCCTATAAATAGGACTAGCCACCCACAGGGTAGAGGCATGAGCAACGAACCTAGAGAGAAGAGAGAGAGAGAGCGACTGAACTCCCCCTAGCAGTTCATCACACCGGCCAAGAACAGACCCTCGTGAGGTTGTTCTTCCTTGTATTGTTCATCATCATCAGCCCAAGAGGCAATCCACCACACCACAAACTAGAGTAGGGTATTACACCACAATGGTGGCCCGAACTAGTATAAACCCTATGTCTCTTGCGTTGTTCTTTTCGTAGCTTAGATCCCTGCGAGGCGGCGGTGCAGGTAGGTAGAGGGCGAGATCTCCACGCGCACCCCAGTGTTCGAACCTAGAGGGTCTGCCGGAACCCGAAATCTGACAGTTTGGCCTACTAGATTGATTTTTCTTGCAATGGGAGAAGTGCTTAGCTTTGGGTTCGATCTTGCGGTGTCCTTTCCCAGTGACAGCAGGGGCAGCAAGACACGTATTGTATTGTTGCCATCGAGGATAAAAAGATGGGGTTTATGTCATATTGCATGAGTTTATCCCTCTACATCATGTCATCTTGCTTAAAGCATTACTCTGTTCTTATGAACTTAATACTCTAGATGCATGCTGGATAGCGGTCAATGTGTGGAGTAATAGTAGTAGATGCAGAATCGTTTCGGTCTACTTGTCGCGGACGTGATGCCTATATACATGATCATACCTAGATATTCTCATAACTATGCTCAATTCTATCAATTGCTCGACAGTAATTCGTTCACCCACCATAATATTTATGCTCTTGAGAGAAGCCACTAGTGAAACCTATGGCCCCCGGGTCTATTTTCTATCATATTAATTTTCCAACACTTAGCTATTTTTATTGCCGTTTATTTTACTTTGCATCTTTATCACAAAAATACCAAAAATATTATCTTATCATATCTATAAGATCTCACTCTCGTAAGTGACCGTGAAGGGATTGAGAACCCCTTTATCGCATTGGTTGCGAGGTTCTTATTTGTTTGTGTAGACGTGTGGGACTCGCGCATGGTCTCCTACTGGATTGATACCTTGGTCCTCAAAACTGAGGGAAATACTTACGCTACTTTGCTGCATCACCCTTTCCTCTTCAAGGGAAAACCAACGCAGTGCTCAAGAGGTAGCACTCCCGTGCACCGGCGAGCTTGGGCTCGTGGCTGTGGGGCACGTGGATGAGGAGCGAGTGCGAAAATGTGCGAGCATGGATGATGAGCTTGGTCTAGTGCCGTTGGAAAAAATGGGATGTGGGGATCGCCCGCATGCATGAGCCCGTGGTTTTGCCGAAACCATGGTCTCGGCTGCGCACATGGTCGGCGCCAGAGGCCCAAGGAGGAGGGAAACTTGTGCCATGGCCATTGTGCGCGATCAGAGGAGTGATTCGGGCAAGGAGGGAAGTCCCGAGGTGTTCTGTGGCCAGCAGGCCATACGGCTACAGCGCTAGAGCGTGCTTGGTCGCGCTCCAGAGCGCGAGCTTTGCAGGCATCGAGCGGGTCTCGCGCGCCTGGGACTCACGACCTTGTCCAAACACTTCAGGGTGATGTAGAGATGCTCCTTGGGTGTTGGGGCAACAAGATGAATGCATGGATGGCTGCTAGGAGTGCAAACAGGGACAAATTGGCCTGTCCAAAGAGGTTTTGGGGCTTTCTACCCCACTCACTCGTGGTCTGGGGACTTGAATTGATTCCCAGAGTTGGGTTAGGGGTTGGTTGATCTGTGGTAAAAATCTCAGGCCTTAAACCTTGCGTTTGAAGGATGAAAACATCTTTTTACTAAACATGCAGAAGGTGTTTGATGTTGGTTTGAGCTAGCTAATGGTTTGATTGAGTCTTGATATTTGACAGGGTTGAAAGGGGTTTAGAAATGGGCTTGATCACCAAGTTTGAGAGGAATTGGAGAAATTTCATAATGCATCTTTGTGAAACCCTAAAATCCAACAAAAAAGGTTTTTGTAGATCCAGGTGGCATTTCATTTTCTCAAGGTGTGCCACTTAGTGAAACACCCTTGTTTGAGCATCTGATTAAGTCCACATAGTTTGAGGGCAAGATAAGAAACTTCATAATGTAGAGTTGTTGAAACTTGTTTCTGGACAGAGAGGTTTTTGGAATAATTTTGTGAAGCAAAATTAATTTGGTTGGGGTGAAACTTGGTGGTATCATCACATATGGCATATGTTACTTGCTATAATTTTCTAGGATTTATTTGAGAATATTTTCTTCACAAATATTTCAAATCCTTGAAATAGACAAAATAGTCCAGAGGGGTTTTGTCCAATAATTTGGTCATGACCATGCTGTGAAACTCTTATGTATGGAAAATATATGTCTCCTTGATCTCCTCAGTTTTTCTCAGAATTTTTGAAAGCCTTTTTACAAAGGTTTTGCTAAAAATACCATTTCTGGCCTTCAAAAACTCCTTTTATTTGAGATAGCAAAATGTCTTGTAAAAATAATATTTAAGGTTTTTGGGAAGTTCAAGACTCCACAGTTTTCAAATATCATATTTGGAGAAGAAGGATCCACCTATTGAGAGGGTTTGTAGTGCAAACCTTAAACATGGGTTTTAGAAACCTTAAATAAATAAAAGCTTTTTTCCAAAAATAATAATTCAATATATCAAGTTTTTAGTTTCCCCACACATGGTATGATCATTGGGCAAGAGTTGGGTCACTAAGGTTGAGGTGAAGTGGAGGATGACCCTAGAGTGTCACACACACAAGTCACACAACAATCATCAAGAATGAAAATCAAGCATGTGATAACACTCAAGACACTTTTTAACAGGGTCCAAATTTTGAAAAACCAAGTGTAGAAAATGGCACAACACAAGGTGTGACAATGCCAGGAATGCCCTTTGGTTCTTGGTTGTCACACACATAAGTTACAGCATGCCACACGACACAAACAAGGAGTATAAGGCTTATAGCCACTGGATTTTCTTGAACTGATGACCAAATGGGATTGCCTGGACCATAGAGCATGTGTGGAAAGGAATGTTTGTCCTTATCAGGGGGAATTATGTCTACAATCAATGAAATCTCTCGAATTTCCTTCAGAAGGAAGTGCCAATGGGCTCAGAAACTTGTCCGAAAAGCAGCGACGAATGATGTTCTTTGACTTCCAGGGCCAAAAAGTCCTGCTTAAGGATGAATTTGAGGGTACTCTGGCCCTCCTAGCACAAGCCGAGAGTATTTTCTGAATCCGCACGCTCCCCGCGAGCATTTCGAGTACTTGTGGGTCGGAAACGGACTTCGAATGTCAAAGTTATGACCATTTTAGTGAACACCGGTCCATTATATGGCATTCCTTGAAAGAATTTCTATTCACGTGACGCTTTTCTCCGCAACATCCTGAAATTTTGTGTCCTCAATACAAAAGATATTGTTTCCATATATATATTGACCGATGCCAGGAATGCTCTTTGGTTCTTTTCTATCACACACATAAGTTACAGCATGCCACACAGCGTAAACAAGGAGTGTAGGGCTTATAGCCGCTGGATTTTCTTGAATTTATGGCCAAATGGGATTGCCTGGGCCATAGAGCATGTGTAGAAAGGAAGGGTTGTCCTTACCGGGGAAACTAATGTCTATAATCAACATAATCTCTCGAATTTCCTTCAGAAGGAAGTGCCAATGGGCTCAGAAACTTGTGTGAAAAGCAGCGGCGAATGATGTTCTTTGACTTTCAGGGCCAAAATGTACTGCTTTAGGCCGAATTTGAGGGTACTTCGGGCGTCCTGGCGCAAGCCAGGTCTATTTTCTAGGTTCGCATGCTCGCCGTGAGCATTTTGAGTATTTGTGGGTCCTAAACGGACTCCGATGACAAAGTTATGACCGTTTTAGTTAACACCGGTCCATTATATGGCAGTCCTTGAAATAATTTCACTTTCCCATGACGCTTTTCTCCACAAGGCCCTGAAATTTTGTGTGCTCTATACGGGAGATATTGTTTCCACATATATATTGACCGATGCCACTAGTAGAAAAAGGGTCAAATGTGAGACACATTAGTCCCGGTTTGTAACAGAACCGGCACTAATGTGTCCATTAGTGCCGGTTCCAACGGCTCGGTGGGAGGATCTCTTTAGTACCAGTTCGTGGCGAACCTTTAGCACCGGTTCGTGCCATGAACCGGTACTAAAGAGTGTGGTGGCAGGATGTTGTCAGAGTGGGGCCCCTCCAGCACCTTTAGTACCGGTTCGTGACACTAACCGGTACTAAAGGTTGTCCTATATAAACCCTTCATCCACCAGCACTCTATTCTTCCCCCTTTCCCTATCCCTCTCCTCTGTTCTTCCCTTCTTCCTCTCGAGTTCATCACAAAATTTGCCCCAAATTTGTCAAGATTTGCAGGCCCCCATCCATTCAAATGATCATAAAGGTTAGCAACTTTGTCCTTTCATCTCTCATTGCTAGATTAGCTCTTGCATTGGTTTATATAGTGATTAATTGTGGGTTTTAGTAATTTGGGAGGAATTATATGTGGTAGTATTTGATTTATATGCAAATTGAGGTCAAAATAACACTTAGTTTGCATATGTAGGTGTGGTTTACTTAGTGCCTTCTAAATCTCCGTCGTAACCACCGTCGATCGCCCGCACCGTCCCGTCGCCGACACCACCTTGTGGTGATCCTCTTGTTCATGAAATTTTATATAAAAATTGATGTTTGTGTGATTTGGATATATAGTTACTCGTATAATTATCTTACCCGTACGTTGTTTGTTATACATAGTGCCATGGTTTTGATATCCGTCCCCGTCGGCCCTCGTCCTTGTTATGATTCGGATGTGGTATATTCTCTTTTAAAACTAGTTGCATTTCGTATTTATGACAAATTATGCCCATCAAGTTGACATAGATATTTTTTCTAGGAGGTATGTGAACCGGAAATTCCAACCGACCCTATTGTCGAGAGGTTAAATTTAGTTGAAAGAGAAAACGAGTACTTGAAAGAAAATTGGAAAGAATTGAGGGGGAGAAGATGGAATTGGAGTTGCATGTTGCCGATGTCGTCGATGATCACAAGATCAAGATGGAGAAAATGCGCTTGAAGATTAGAAAGATTAGAAAATATGCCATTGATAGTGAGGCTTGGTATCATTATGCTGTTGGATCAATTGTTACCTTAGTTGCGATCTTGATCGCATTTGTTGTTGCACTTAAATGCTTTAGCTAGAGAGTTATTTGTTTGTTGCATTTAAGTGTTGTATGAACTTTATGTATGAACTTGTATTAATTTGGTATTTTTGGTGCTGTGTATTGAAGATGAGACGACAATGGATGTACGATGACCGATGCTCTCCCAAGTTCATTAATGGCATGCAAACTTTTCTGCTTGCGGCTGAGGCAAACAAGTGGCGGATGGTTTTATGCCTTGTCCATGTGCTGTCTGTAAGAATGGTCAAAATTACTCTAAGTCAAGAACCATTTACGTCCACCTGTTTAAGTCCGGTTTCGTGCCCCACTATAATGTTTGGACCAAGCACAGAGAAAAAGGGGTTATGATGGAAGACAATGAAGAAGAAGAGGACGACGACAGCTATCCTGGCCATGGGTTCCCTGAATACGATGATACAACAATGGGGGAAGAAGCTAAGCCGGTAATGCGGGAAGAAGCTGAGCCGGCAATGCGGGAAGAAGCTGAAGAAGAGGCATTAGATGAGCCTGTTGATGATCTAGGTCGGGCCATTGCCGATGCAAAGAGAAACTGCGCAAGTGATTTGGAGAAGAAGAAGTTGCAGCGCATGTTATAGGATCACAAAAAATTGTTGTAGCCGAATTGCGTAGGTGACAAGAAAAA
This sequence comes from Triticum aestivum, assembly GCF_018294505.1. Lineage (NCBI taxonomy): Eukaryota > Viridiplantae > Streptophyta > Magnoliopsida > Poales > Poaceae > Triticum > Triticum aestivum. The sequence goes on from NC_057810.1 coordinate 49,626, forward strand.
GCTGGGCACCACAATGGAATTGCTACAATGGAAGGCAAAGAATGGTGTATCTGACAAGGGATTTGGAAAGTTGCTGGTAACGATAAAGAATATGCTTCCAAAGGACAACGAATTGCCTGAGAGTACGTACGAAGCAAAGAAGGCTGTCTTCCCTCTAGGGTTAGAGGTGCAAAAGATACATGCATGCCCTAATGATTGCATCCTCTACCGCGGTGAATACGAGGATTTGAATGCTTGCCCGGTATGCGGTGCATTGTGCTATAAGATCAGCCGCGATGACCCTGGTGATGTCGAGGGCGAGCGCCCCAGGAAGAAGATTCTTGCCAAGGTGATGTGGTATACTCCTATAATACCACAGTTGAAACGTTTGTTCCAAGGCGATGCGATGGCACAGAGAAGACCGTAAGAAAGACAGAAAGTTGAGAGTACCCGCTGATGGGTCGCAGTGGAGAAAAATCGAAATAGAGTACGGGAAGGAGTTTGCAGATGACGCAAGGAACGTATGGTTTGGTCTAAGCGCAGATGGCATTAATCCTTTTGGGGAGCAGAGCAGCAACCATAGCACCTGGCCTGTGACTCTATGTTTGTATAACCTTCCTCCTTGGTTGTGCATGAAGCGGAAGTTCATTATGATGCCAGTGCTCATCCAAGGCCCTAAGCAACCCGGCAATGACATTAATGTGTACCTAAGGCCATTAGTTGAAGAACTCTTACAACTGTGGAATGGGACAGGTGTACATGCGTGGGATGAGCACATGGGGAAGAATTTGACCTAAAGGCATTGTTGTTCGTGACCATCAATGATTGGCCTGCTCTTAGTAACCTTTCAGGACAGACAAACAAGGGATACCGCGCATGCACGCACTGTTTGGACGATACCGACAATATATATTTGGCTAATTGTAAGAAGAATGTGTACCTGGGACATCGTCGATTTCTTCCGAGCAGGCATCCCATAAGAAAGAAAGGCAAGCATTTCAAAGGTGAGGCGGATCACCGGACGAAGCCTCGCCACTGTACTGGTGCTGATGTACATGATATGGTCAAGGATTTGAAGGTGGTCTTTGGAAAGGGTCCAGGTGGACAACCTGTTCCGAATGACGCTGACGGACGCGCACCCATGTGGAAGAAGAAATCTATATTTTGGGACCTGCCCTATTGGAAAGACCTAGAGGTCCGCTCCGCAAGAGAATCTTTGTGTGACTCTGCTTGGCTTCTTGGGCATGTATGGGAAGACAAAAGATACACCTGAGGCACGGGAGGACCAGCAACGTATGCACGGAAAAGACGGCCTACATCAGGGTCATGCAAGCTATGCTCTTACCAAAGAAGAGAAGGAAATCTTCTTTGAATGCATGCTCAGTATTAAGGTACCGTTTGGCTTCTCATCGAATATAAAGGGAATAATAAACATGGCAGAGAAAAAGTTCCAGAACCAAAAGTCTCATGACTGCCACGTGATTATGACACAATTGCTTCCGGTTGCATTGAGGGGGCTTCTGTTGGAAATATGCCCTAGAGGCAATAATAAATTAGTTATTATTATATTTCCTTGTTCATGATAATCGTTTATTATCCATGCTATAATTGTATTGAAAGGAAACTCAGATACATGTGTGGGTACATAGACAACACCATGTCCCTAGTAAGCCTCTAGTTGACTAGCTCGTTGATCAATAGATGGTTATGGTTTCCTGACCATGGACATTGGATGTCGTTGGTAACGGGATCACATCATTAGGAGAATGATGTGATGGACAAGACCCAATCCTAAGCCTAGCACAAAGATCGTAGTTCGTATGCTAAAGCTTTTCTAATGTGAAGTATCATTTCCTTAGACAATGAGATTGTGCAACTCCCGGATACCATAGGAATGCTTTGGGTGTACCAAACGTCCCAAAGTAACTGGGTGGCTATAAAGGTGCATTACAGGTATCTCCGAAAGTGTCTGTTGGGTTGGCACGAATCGAGACTGGGATTTGTCACTCCGGTTGACGGAGAGGTATCTCTGGGCCCACTCGGTAGGACATCATCATAATGTGCACAATGTGACCAAGGGGTTGATCACGGGATGATGTGTTACGGAACGAGTAAAGAGACTTGCCGGTAACGAGATTGAACAAGGTATCAGGATACCGACGATCGAATCTCGGGCAAGTACAATACCGCTAGACAAAGGGAATTGTATACGAGATTGATTGAGTCCTTGACATCGTGGTTCATCCGATGAGATCATTATGGAACATGTGGGAGCCAACATGGGTATCCAGATCCCGCTGTTGGTTATTGACCGGAGAACGTCTCGGTCATGTCTGCATGGTTCCCGAACCCGTAGGGTCTACACACTTAAGGTTCGCTGACGCTGGGGTTATAAAGGAAGTTTGTATGTGGTTACCGAATGTTGTTCGGAGTCCCGGATGAGATCACGGACGTCACGAGGAGTTCCGGAATGGTCCGGAGGTAAAGATTTATATATGGAAAGTTGTTGTTCGGGTTCCGGGAAAAGTTCGATTTTTTCCGGTATTGTACCGGGAAGCTTCCAGAAGGTTCCGGAGGATTCCGGAGGGGTCCGGAGGTCCGGAAAATGTTCCACCACGTCCAATATAGAAGCATGGGCTGTAAGGGGGCGCCCTAGCCTTAATGGGCCAGGGGGCACCAGCCCCCCCAAGGCCCATGCGCATGGGAGAGGGGAAACCCTAAGGGGGAGGGCCTCCACTTGACTTGGGAGGCACTCCTTCCCCCTTTGGCCGCCCCCTAGATGGGATCTAGGGCTGGCCGCCGCCCCTAGGGGTGGAACCCTAGGTTGGGGCGCAGCCCCCCCTCTCCCCCTATATATAGCGGAGGCAAAGGGGCAGCCCAACACGAAGTTCTTCTCCTGTTGGCACAACCCTACCTCTCTTTCTTCTCATATCTCGCGGTGCTTGGCGAAGCCCTGTTGGATCACCATGCTCCTCCACCACCACCACGCCATTGTGCTGCTGCTGGATGGAGTCTTCCCCAACCTCTCCCTCTCTCCTTGCTGGATCAAGGCATGGGAGACGTCACCAGGCTGTACGTGTGTTGAACGCGGAGGTGCCGTCCGTTCGGCACTAGGATCTCTGGTGATTTGGATCACGACGAGTACGACTCCTTCAACCCCGTTCTCTTCAACGCTTCCGCTTAGCGATCTACAAGGGTATGTAGATGCACTCTCCTTCCCTCGTTGCTGGTTTCTCCATAGATAGATCTTGGTGACACGTAGGAAAATTTTGAATTTCTGCTACGTTCCCCAACAGTGGCATCATGTGCCAGGTCTGTTGCGTAGATTCTTTGCACGAGTAGAACACAAAGTAGTTGTGGGCGTTGGTTTTGTTCAATATGCTTACCGTTACTAGTCCAATCTTGTTTCAACGGTATTGTGAGATGAAGCGGCCCGGACCGACCTTACACGTACACTTACGTGAGACAGGTTCCACCGACTGACATGCACTTGGTGCATAAGGTGGCTAGCGGGTGCCAGTCTGTCCCACTTTAGTCAGAACGGATTCGATGAAAATGGTCCTTATGAAGGGTAAATAGCAATTGGCATATCGCGTTGTGGTTTTGCGTAGGTAAGAAATGTTCTTGCTAGAAACCCATAGCAGCCACGTAAAACATGCAAACAAGAATTATAGGACGTCTAACTTGTTTTTGCAGGGTATGCTATGTGATGTGATATGGCCAAGAAGAATGTGATGAATGATATGTGATGTATGAGATTGATCATGTTCTTGTAATAGGAATCACGACTTGCATGTCGATGAGTATGACAACCGGCAGGAGCCATATGAGTTGTCTTAATTTATTGTATGACCTGGGTGTCATTGAACAACGCCATGTAATTACTTTACTTTATTGCTAACCGGTAGCCATAGTAGTAGAAGTAATAAGTTGGCGAGACAACTTCATGGAGACACGATGATGGAGATCATGATGATGGAGATCATGGTGTCATGCCGATGACGATGATGATCATGGAGCCCCAAAGATGGAGATCAAAAGGAGCAAAATGATATTGGCCATATCATGTCACTATTTGATTGCGTGTGATGTTTATCATGTTTATGCATCTTATTTGCTTAGAACAACGGTAGTAAATAAGATGATCCCTCATTAAAATTTCAAGAAAGTGTTCCCCCTAACTGTGCGCCGTTGCGAAAGTTCGTCGTTTCGAAGCACCACGTGATGATCGGGTGTGATAGATTCTTACGTTCACATACAACGTGTGTAAGCCAGATTTACACACGCCAAACACTTAGGTTAACTTGACGAGCCTAGCATGTATAGACATGGCCTCGGAACACAAGAGACCGAAAGGTCAAGCATGAGTCGTATGGTGGATACGATCAACATGAAGATGTTCACCGATGATGACTAGTCCGTCTCACGTGATGATCGGACACGGCCTAGTCGACTCGGATCATGTAATCACTTAGATGACTGGAGGGATGTCTATCTGAGTGGGAGTTCATTAGATGAACTTAATTATCCTGAACATAGTCAAAAGCCCTTTGCAAATTATGTCATAGCTCGCGCTTTAGTTCTACTGTTTAGATATGTTCCTAGAGAAAATATAGTTGAAAGTTGACAGTAGCAATTATGCGGTCAGTAGAAAGCTTATGTCCTTAATGCACCGCTCGGTGTGCTGGACCTCGAACGTGGTCTGTGGATGTTGCGAACATCTGACACACACGTTTTGATGACTACGTGATAGTTCGGTAATGTTAAACGGCTTAGAATTGAGGGACCAAAGACGTTTTTGAAACGTCGCGGAACATATGAGATGTTCTGAGGGCTGAAATTGGGATTTCAGGCTCGTGCCCACGTCAAGAGGTATGAGACCTCCGACGAGTTTTCTAGCCTACAAACTAAGGGAGAAGATCTCAATCGTTGAGCTTGTACTCAGATTGTCTGGGTACAACAATCACTTGAATCGAGTCGGAGTTAATCTTCCAGATGAGATAGTGATGTTTCTCCAAAGACATTGCCACCAAGCTACTAGAGCTTCGTGATGAACTATAACATATCAGGGATAGATATGATGATCCTTGAAGTGTTCGCGATGTTTGACACTGCGAAAGTAGAAGTCAAGTAGGAGCATCAATTGTTGATGGTTGGTAAAACCACTAGTTTCAAGAAGGGCAAGGGCAACAAGGGATACTTCATGAAACGGCAAAACAGTTGCTGCTCTAGTGAAGAAACCCAAGGTTGAACCCAAACCCGAGAGTAAGTGCTTCTGTAATGAGAGGAACGGACACAGAAGCGGAACCACCCTAGATACTTGGTAGATGAGAAGGCTGGCAATGTCGATAGAAGTATATTGGATATACATTATGTTAATGTGTACTTTACTAGTACTCCTAGTAGCACCAGGGTATTAGATACCGGTTCGGTTGCTAAGTGTTAGTAACTCGAAATAAAAGCTACGTAATAAACGGAGACTAGCTAAAGGTGAGCCGACGATATGTGTTGGGAGTGTTTCCAAGGTTGATGTGATCAAGCATCGCACGCTCCCTCTGCCATCGAGATTGGTGTTAAACCTAAATAATTGTTATTTGGTGTTTGCGTTGAGCATAGACATGATTGGATTATGTCTATCGCAGTATGGTTATTCATTTAAGGAGAATAATGGTTACTCTGTTTATTTGAATAATACCTACAATGGTCTTGCACCTAAAATGAATGGTTTATTGAAATCTCGATCGTAGTGATACACATTTTCATGCCAAAAGATATAAGATAGTAATGATAGTATCACCTGCTTGTGGCACTGCCATTTGAGTCATATTGGTATAAAACACATGAAGAAGCTCCATATTGATGGATCTTTGGACTCACTCGTTTTTGAAAAGTTTGAGACATGCGAACCATGTCTATTGGTGTATACGCATGAAGAAACTCCATGCAGATGGATCGTTTGGACTCACTTGATTTTGAATCACTTGAGATATGCAAATCATACCACATGGGCAAGATGACTGAAAAGCCTTGGTTTCAGTAAGATGGAACAAGATAGCAACTTGTTGAAGTAACACATTTTGATGTGTGCAGTCCAATGAGTGCTGAGGCATGCAGTGAATATCATTATGTTCTTACTTCACGGATGATTTAAGTAGATACTGAGTGTATTTACTTGATGAAACACAAGTTTGAATTATTGAATGGTTCAAGTAATTCAGAGTGAAGTTAAAGATCATCGTGACAAGAGGATAAAATGTCTATGATATGATCATAGAGATGAGTATCTGAGTTACGAGCTTTGGCACGCTATTAAGACAATGTGGAAATTGTTTCACAATTAATACCGCCTGGAACACCATAGTGTGATGGTGTGTCCGAACATCATAGTTGCACCCTATTAGACATGGTGCATACCATGATGTCTCTTATCGAATTACCACTATCGTTCATGGGTTAGGCATTAGAGACAACCACACTCACTTTAATAGGGCACCACGTAATTCCGTTGAGACGGCACTATTTGAACTATGGTTTGGAGAAATCTAAGTTGTCGTTTCTTAAAAGTTTGGGGCTGCGACGCTTATGTGAAAAAGTTTCATCGTGATAAGCTCGAACCCAAAACGGATAAATACATCTTCATAGGACACCCAAAACAGTTGGGTATACCTCCTATCTCAAGATCCGGAAGCAAAAGTAATTGTTTCTAGAAACGGGTCCTTTCTCGAGGAAAAGTTTCTCTTGAAAGAGTTGAGTGGGAGGATGGTGGAGACTTGATGAGGTTATTGAACCATCACTTCAACTAGTGTGCAGCAGGGCACAGGAAGTTGTTCCTGTGGCGCCTACACCAATTGAAGTAGAAGCTTATGATAGTGATCAAGAAGTTTCAGATCAAGTCACTACCGTACCTCATAGGGTGACAAGGATGCGTACTACTTCAGAGTGGTACAGTAATCCTATCTTGAAGGTCATATTGCTAGATAAACCTACGAGCTATGGAGAAGTGATGGTGGGCCCATATTCCAACAAATGGTTAGAAGCCATGAAATCCGAGATAGGATCCATGTATCAGAACAAAGCATGGACTTTGGTGGACTTGCCCGATAGGCAAGCCATTGAGATAAATGGATCTTTAAGAAGAAGACGGACGTGGACGGTAATGTCACCGTCTATGAAGCTCGACTTGTGGCGAAGAGTTTTTCACAAGTTCAAGGAGTTGACTACGATGAGATTTTCTCATCCGTAGCGATGCTTAAGTCCGTCGGAATCATGTTAGCATTAGCTGCATTTATGAAATCTGGCAGATGAATGTTAGCATGTTTCCTTACCAGTCTTCGTAAGGAAAGGTTGTATGTGATACAATCAGAAAGTTTTTGTCGATCCTAAGGATGCTAAAAGGTATGCTGGCTCCAGCGATCCTTCTAAGGACTGGAGTAAGCATCTCGGAGTTGGAATGTGCGCTTTGATGAGATGATCAAAGATTTTGGGTTTGTACAAAGTTTATGAGAAACTTGTATTTCCAAAGAAGTGAGTGGGAGCACTATAGAATTTCTGATGAGTATATGTTGTTGACATATTGTTGATCAGAAATGATGTAGAATTTCTGGAAAGCATACAGGGTTATATGAAAGGTGTTTTTCAATAGAAAACCTGGATTAAGCTACTTGAACATTGAGCATCAAGATCTATAAGGATAGATCAAAAATGCTTAATGGTACTTTCAAATGAGCACATACCTTGACATAATCTTGAAGGTGTTGAAGATGGATCAGTCAAAGAAGGAGTTCTTGCCTGAGTTGTAAGGTATGAAGTTAAGAGTTAAAGCTCGACCACGGCAGAAAAGAGAGAAAGGACGAAGGTCGTCCCCTATGCCTTAGACATAGGCTCTACATTATGCTATGCTGTGTACCGCACCTGATGTGTGACTTGCTACATATCTGGCAAGAGGGTACAAAGGTGATCAAGGAGTGGATCACCAGATAGTGGTCAAAATTATCCTTAGAGGAATAAGGATATGTTTCTCAGTTATGGAGGTGATAAAGAGTTCGACGTAAGGAGTTGCGTCGATGCAAGCTTAACACCTATCCGAATAGCTCTGAGTAGAGATACCGGATACATATAATGGAGCAACAATTTGGAATAGCTCCAAGTGGAACGTGGTAGCAGCATCTATGATATGACATAAAGTTTTGCGAAATACATAGGGATCTGAATATTGCAGACCCGTTGACTACAACCTCTCTCACAAGCATAAACATGATCAAACCCAGAACTCATTGAGTGTTAATCACATAGTGATGTGAACTAGATTATTGATTCTAGTAAACTCTTTGGATGTGGGTCACATGGCGATGTGACCTGTGAGTGTTAATCACATGGCGATGTGAACTAGATTATTGACTCTAGTGCAAATGGGAGACTGTTGGAAATATGCCCTAGAGGCAATAATAAATTAGTTATTATTATATTTCCTTGTTCATGATAATCGTTTATTATCCATGCTATAATTGTATTGAAAGGAAACTCAGATACATGTGTGGGTACATAGACAACACCATGTCCCTAGTAAGCCTCTAGTTGACTAGCTCGTTGATCAATAGATGGCTACGGTTTCCTAACCATGGACATTGGATGTCGTTGATAACGAGATCACATCATTAGGAGAATGATGTGATGGACAAGAGCCAATCCTAAGCCTAGCACAAAGATTGTAGTTCGTATGCTAAAGCTTTTCTAATGTCAAGTATCATTTCCTTAGACCATGAGATTGTGCAACTCCCGGATACCGTAGGAATGCTTTGGGTGTACCAAACGTCACAACGTAACTGGGTGGCTATAAAAGTGCATTACAGGTATCTCCGAAAGTGTCTGTTGGGTTGGCACGAATCGAGACTGGGATTTGTCACTCCGGTTGACAGAGAGGTATCTCTGGGCCCACTCGGTAGGACATCATCATAATGTGCACAATGTGACCAAGGGGTTGATCACGGGATGATGTGTTACGGAACGAGTAAAGAGACTTGCCGGTAATGAGATTGAACAAGGTATCGGGATACCGACGATCGAATCTCGGGCAAGTACAATACCGCTAGACAAAGGGAATTGTATACGGGATTCATTGAGTCCTTGTCATCGTGGTTCATCCGATGAGATCATCGTGGAACATGTGGGAGCCAACATGGGTATCCAGATCCCGCTGTTGGTTATTGACCGGAGAACGTCTCGGTCATGTCTGCATGGTTCCCGAACCCGTAGGATCTACACACTTAAGGTTCGATGACGCTAGGGTTATAAAGGAAGTTTGTATGTGGTTACCGAATGTTGTTCGGAGTCCCGGATGAGATCCCGGATGTCACAAGGAGTTCCGGAATGGTCCGAAGGTAAAGATTTATATATGGAAAGTTGTTGTTCGGGTTCCGGGAAAAGTTTGGTTTTTTCCGGTATTGTACCGGGAAGCTTCCGGAAGGTTCCGGAGGATTTCGGAGGTCCGGAAAATGTTCCACCACGTCCAATATAGCAGTATGGGCTGTAAGGGGGCGCCCTAGCCTTAATGGGCCAGGGGCACCAGCCCCCCCAAGGCCCATGCGCATGGGAGAGGGGAAACCCTAAGGGGGAGGGCCTCCACTTGACTTGGGAGGCACTCCTCCCCCCTTTGGCTGCCCCCTAGATGGGATCTAGGGCTGGCCGCCACCCCTAGGGGTGGAACCCTAGGTGGGGGCGCATCCCCCCTCTCCCCCTATATATAGTGGAGGCAAAGGGGCAGCCCAACACACGAAGTTCTTCTCCTGTTGGCGCAGCCCTACCTCTCTTTCTCCTCATATCTCGCGGTGCTTGGCGAAGCCCTGCTAGATCACCACGCTCCTCCACCACCACCACGCCGTTGTGCTGCTGCTGGATGGAGTCTTCCCCAACCTCTCCCTCTCTCCTTGCTGGATCAAGGCATGGGAGACGTCACCGGGCTGTACGTGTGTTGAACGCTGAGGTGCCGTCCGTTCGGCACTAGGATCTCCGGTGATTTGGATCACGACGAGTACGACTCCTTCAACCCCGTTCTCTTGAACGCTTCCGCTTAGCGATCTACAAGGGTATGTAGATGCACTCTCCTTCCCTCGTTGCTGGTTTCTCCATAGATAGATCTTGGTGACACGTAGGAAAATTTTGAATTTCTGCTACCTTCCCCAACAGTTTCTACCGGAAAATGTTCGATTAGCCATTGTGAAGCTATGTGCATTTCTCAAGGCAATCTCTCAGAAGGTAATCGATCCAGAAATCAGACCAAGGTTAGAGAATGATTTGGTGCAATGTCTTGTCAGTTTCGAGTTGGTGTTCCCACCATCCTTCTTCAACATCATGACGCACATCATAGTTCACCTATGCGAAGAGATTAACATTTTGGGCCCTGTATTTCTACACAATATGTTCCCCTTTGAGAGGTTCATGGGAGTCTTAAAGAAATATGTTCATAACCGTGCTAGGCCAGAAGGAAGCATCTCCAAGGGCCATGAAAATGAGGAGGTCATTGAGTTTTGTATTGACTTTATTCTTGACCTTAAGCCGATTGGTGTTCCTGAATCGCGGCATAAGGGTAGACTGGATGGAAAAGGCACGCTAGGAGGGGAACAAATAATATGTATGGACATACATTCTCTCACTGAAGCACACTACACAGTTCTATAGAATTCCGCCTTGGTGGCTCCGTATATGGATGAACACAAGAATTTGCTACGCTCCAAACACCCGGAGCGGTCTGATGACTGGATTACACGTGAACAAACCAGGAGTTTCGCCAGCTGGTTGCAGACACGTACCATGCATGACGCCTCTTTTGAAGACTACCTGTACTTGCTGTCCCAGTTACCATCTTCGAATATAATGACTTTCAAAGGGTACGAGATAAATGGTAATACATTTTACATGATCGCCCAAGATAAGAAGAGCACCAACCAAAACAGTGGTGTCCGCTTTGATGCAGAAACTAAGACGGGAAAGGAAACATATTATGGTTATATACAAGACATATGGGAACTTGACTATCGACGTGGTTTGAAGGTCCCTTTGTTTCGGTGCAAATGAGTCAATATGACACGAGGCGGGGTAACGGAAGACCCGCAGTACGGAATGACAACAGTGGATCTCAACAATCTTGCGTATGTAGACGAACCATTCGTCCTAGCCAATGATGTGGCACAGGTTTTCTATGTGAAGGACATGTCTACCAAGCCGAGAAAAAGAAAAGATAAGGAAGCGAATGCATCGTACGATGAGCCAAAGCAGCACATAGTTCTTTCTGGGAAGAGAAACATCATGGGAGTGGATGACAAGACAGACATGTTAGAAGATTATGAAAAGTTTGATGAAATTGGTCCATTCACAGTGAATATTGACCCGAGCATCCCGTTAAATGATGAAGATTTTCCATGGTTACGGCGCAAAGGGACACACGCGAAGAAAAATTTTCACACCCAAAGATCTGGGATGTGATCGGCTTCACTATCATCACTTTCTTCTGTGTTTCACACCCATGAGGGAATCTCTGTAATAGTTAGGGTAGTTATGTGTTTTGGCATTTGAAACGCGAAGAAATTTTATGCGCAAACAAATTCTTTCATGCCTTTACTGATTTTTAAAGTTAAGTTATTCACAAACTAGTGATTCACACTAATTTCAAATAATTCAAAATTTAAACTATTCAAATTTGAAAACTACGGGCACTAATAGAAAGTTTGTAATTTTTTGTACCTAAAGCAAAAATATTCACAAAGAAACTCTAAATACAGAAAAAAAAACAACTGAAAAATAAATAAAGCAAAAAAATAAAAAAATAAAAAAGCCCGCCTACTGGGCCAGAGCGGCCTGCATACGACTAGAAACCCAACCTATTGTTGGGCCAGGATGCAGGCCCGCAAAGGCCCAGTAGGCCCATAGGGCAGCACATAACATGTAGGCCCAGTAGGCCTGCTTTGGAGAGGAGCTCGAGAGAGCTACCGCACGGGGGGTTATAAACCAGTGCGGACGCCCCTCGGCTAGCGAGGTGGGACTAAACTTGCAGCACCGCACCTGCACCAGCGCACCCCCTTTAGTACCGGGTCGTGGCACCGATCGGTACTAAAGGGGGGGCCTTTAGTACCGGTTGAAGCCACCACCCGGTACTAAAGGGGGTGCGCTTCCCGCCGCTTGGCCTGGCCAAAACAGGCCTTTAGTACCGGTTGGTGGCTCCAACCGGTACTAAAGGTCCATCCTATATAACTAAACACTTCAAAAAATTCAGTTTCTCATCTGCTTCTTCTCCTCTGCCCCGTCGCCCACCGCCCCCGTCTCCATATCCCTCGTCGCCGCCCCGTCCCGTCCCTGTCCCCGTCATCGCCGCCCCG
>NC_057810.1:62172-91359 GCF_018294505.1 Triticum aestivum
TCCCCGTCACTGCCCCCCGTCGCCTCTCGCCTCGCTGGTGAGCACACACACACACACACACACACTTTGTTTTTCTGTTTTTAGTTATATATTTTTTTCTTCTGTTTTTTAGTTATAGAAATGTTAGAAATTTTTCGGTTTTTTAGTTATAGAAGTAGTTATAAAAAAGTTAGAAATTTTTCTTTTTTTAGTTATAGAAATATTAGAAATGTTATACAAATGTTAGTTATATAGAAATGTTATAATTTTTTCTGTTTTTTAGTTATAGAAATATTAGAAATGTTATAGAAATGTTAGTTATATAGCATTGTTAGAAATTTTATAGAAATGTTAGTTATATAGAAATGTTAGAAATTTTAGTTATCAAAATCCAATCATTAAAAAATGTTACTTTTTGCGGGCATATAGCTAGTATTTGTTCTCGACGATGCCCGGTGTCGGTGTCAAAACCGGCGGATCTCGGGTAGGGGGTCCCGAACTGTGCGTCTAGGCAGATGGTAACAGGAGACAAGGGACACGATGTTTTTACCCATGTTCGGGCCCTCTCGATGGAGGTAAAACCCTACTCCTGCTTGATTAATATTGATGATATGGGTAGTACAAGAGTAGATCTACCACGAGATCAGGGAGGCTAAACCCTAGAAGCTAGCCTATGGTATGATTGTTGTTGTTGTCTCCTACGGACTAAAACCCTCCGGTTTATATAGACACCGGAGAGGGCTAGGGTTACACAGAGTCGGTTACAATGGTAGGAGATCTACATATCCGTATCGCCAAGCTTGCCTTCCACGCCAAGGAAAGTCCCTTCCGGACACGGGACGAAGTCTTCAATCTTGTATCTTCATAGTCCAGGAGTCCGGCCAAAGGTATAGTCCGGCTATCCGGACACCCCCTAATCCGGGACTCCCTCAGTAGCCCCTGAACCAGGCTTCAATGACGACGAGTCTGGCGCGTAAATTGTCTTCGGCATTGCAAGGCGGGTTCCTCCTTCAAGTACTTCATAGAAGATTTTGAACACAAGGATAGTGTCCGGCTCTGCAGAATAAGTTCCACATATTGCCATAGAGAGAATAGTATTTACACAAATCTAATCTGCTAACGTATTCCGTAGCGTGACATCACACCACGGCCAAGCCTTTATTCGAATCGTTTTATTGTCCCACCTCAGCATGTTTAGCGAGGCGGTTTCTTTGGCACGTCTTGTCGAAGCAGAGATCGCCCCCCTTATTCCGGGATTCTCATCAATACGGGCATGGGTAACCCAACCGCGCCATTGATTACGGCGCTTGGGAGATAAGCGAGTTTTATCAGGCTGGTGGGGACGCATAGTTGCGTCCGCCCATATAAGGGGATAAGGATCCACCTTTCTCATCCACGCCTTCTTCCTCCTTTGCTCATCCATTTCCACGCACTCAAGCTCCAGCGCCCAAGTCCGCACTCCCCACCTCAACCTTCTCCAGCCATGTCCGGAGCGGGAGGCAAGTGGATGGTCTCCTCCGTCACGGAGGGACACATCAAAAAGCTAAGGAAGGCCGGATACTTGTCCAACGACATCACACACCGGCTTCCCGAAGAGGGGCAGCTCATCCCCACCCCCGGGCCCCATGAGAGGGTGGTGTTCCTCCCCCATTTCCTCCATGGACTGGGCTTCCCTCTCCACCCATTTGTCCGGGGGCTCATGTTCTACTACGGCCTAGATTTCCACGATCTGGCCCCGAACTTCGTCCTCAACATCTCGGCGTTTATCCTCGTGTGCGAGGCCTTCCTCTGCATCCGTCCCCATTTCGGCCTATGGCTCAAGACTTTTAATGTCAAGCCAAAGGTGGTGCGCGGCAACCAGGCGGAGTGCGGAGGCGCCATGGTGGGAAAGATGCCCAACGTCCTATGGCTCGAGGGCTCCTTCGTGGAGACCCTAAAGGGGTGGCAATCGGGGTGGCTTTACATCACTGAGCCGCGCGACCCTGAATGGGTCGCAGCCCCCGAGTTCCGATACAGACCCCCTACGCGGCTCACCTCCTGGAAAGAGATGGGCCTATCGTGGGGTAAAAAGGGAGAGCTGACCGGACTCCAAACATGCGTCCAAACCCTGGTGGACAAGAAGCTCAAACTTGTCAATGTAGTCAAGATTATGCTCATCCATCGGATCCTCCCGTGTCAACAACGGGCTTTCAACCTGTGGGAGTTCGACCCGGCGCAGCACCGAACTCTGAGAAGGCTCTTCGACACGATGTACGAAGATGCCTGGAAGGCGCTATTCAAGGGCGCCGAGGCTCCCGCATCCGCTACCGAGGATCGCGGATTCAGCACGCAGCGTCATGCTAGTGCGGTAAGCTGTTTTTACCTTTTACAGGGTATTAGTTTTTCATAGTTTGACTCTATGTGGAATCTAAGCTCCCTTACCTTTGACATGATTGGCAGGAGACGTCCGGACAGATCAACTATCCGGCTCCTTTGCCGGAAGACCCAGCGGACGCCCGCTTGACAGGGCTGCTGGTTCCGGCCCCTTATGTGGTGCTGGAGAAGAAGGCCAAGAAAAAGGCCACGGGGACTCGAAAGAGTGCCCGGCGCCTGGTGGTGTCGGATTCATTGTCCGACGACTCCGAGACGCACTCCTCCCGCGAAGACGAGGAGGAGGAAGAAGAAGCCTCTCCCCCTCCAGCGGGGGGAGGAAAGAAAAGGAAGGCCGCCCCAACTGGGGAGGCCGAAGGGTCCAAGAAGGGGAAGACCCTTCCTCCGGACTACTCCACCAACGCCGCCGACGACGAAGAGGAGTGGCCGCACAGGGCCAAGCTCCTGGCGAAGTTGTAAGTATCTGGATACCAGAGTGATTCATAGTATTCCTTCATTGCACAGCTTCCCCTGACGCCGAATAATTGTGCAGTCCGCCCAAAGACCGGCTCGACGTGTCATCGAGCGGTTCCCTAGATTCATCGGATGTGAATTCGCTTCCGACCGCTACCTCCCCCCGCCCTACGAACGATGCCGAGGTGGCATCCCAACAGGTTCCAAGCCAGGAGGAGGTGGTCCTGGAGGTGCCGCAAGGCGACCTCCCGGACTCCAGGCGCAAAGGGGATAGAACCCCCAAGGGATCCAAGTCCGGCCTTGAGCCGGACACCGCACCGGAATCTTCAACGGTTCCGGACTGCGGCAGGCGACCTCCTTCCAAGAGGAGCAAGCCTATTGAGCCGGTGGCCCCCGTCCAACCGGAGGCGCCGGACAATCTGCTAGAGGTGCTTAACGGCGCCTCCATTGACGAGGAGCACCGTACTGTGATGAGTATGGTGATCCAGAAGGTTCAGTCCGCCAAGAGCGGACTGACTGAAGCCTGTGCCAGCCTTTTAACAGGCTTTGAGGTAAGTAAAGAATATGTAAAAATATTACCGCATAGACAGTAGCCCCTGATGCTCTGTTTGGCGTTCGGAGAGAAAAGCCGAATAGAGGATCTAATAACATTCGCAGGAGTCTAACAAAAGTAAGTCAATATGCGTATGTAGGCTTTGCTGCTAGCATCCGCTGCACTGACTGTGGAGGTGGGCACGCTGAAGCAGAACCTCGAGTGGTCCGAACAAGAGCTCGGCCTTGCCAAGCAGCAGCTCGAGGAGAAGGAAGGTAAGAGATACCTTATTTAAATATATAAAAGGTGCAGTTGCAAAAAATGACAGGATTAACGTGGCTATTGTAGGGGCCACAACTGAGGTGGCGACCCTTAAGCAAGCGCTGTCCGAGGCCGAGAAGAGGGTGGCCACGGAGCACACCGAGCGGGAGAAGTATGAGGTGCAGGTTGGCGAGGTGCGGCAAGAGCTCCATGCTCTCATGAAAAAATATGAGCATTTGGAGCTTGACTCGAAGACGCGAGAGTCCGAGCTCGCGGCGGCCATTGAAAATGCCAAGTCTACCAAGGCCGAAGCCCAGAAGGCCCTCTAGGAGGTGGAGGCGATGAAAAAGATAGCGGCAGGTAAGGCATTCTTTATGCAAAGCAAACATGTGAAAGTGAGTTACTTGCTACTTACCCGAATCCGAGCTCTCCAGGAGCATTTGCAGATTTTCCCCGTAGCGTGTCGGATGCCGCCGCCTTCTACCGAGCCGAGGAGGGGAGCTCCACGGAGAAGGTGTTCTGGTCTCAGTATGCTGAGGCCGGACACCCGGTGCCCTTGAGTGACCAGCTGAAGCAGCTGGTCGAGCTCCATAAGGTGGCCGAACAGGCCATGAAGGGCCTCATAGTCCGGCTGTGGCCTGGGGATGCCATGCCTGGGAGCTACTTCGGGCTGGTGAGGCGGCTGATGGAGGCCTGTCCAAGGCTTGAAGTCATCAAGCACTCCATATGCATCGAGGCTGCCCGTAGGGCTCTTGCCCGTGCGAAAGTGCACTGGGGCAAGCTGGATGCTGAGAAGCTTGTGAAGGACGGGCCACCGCCGGGCAAAGAGCATCGCAATCCCGAGATGTATTATGAGGGCGTTCTGAAGGGTGCCTGCCTTATGGCGGATGGATGTTCCAGGGATGTAATTTTTGAGTAAACTCGCTCGTTTTGTCCTGTGCGCTGAAAACTTGTTCATGTGCGCTAAGCAACGCTTTTTTGAATTTAAAATATTACCTTCTGTGCGGCCGTTTATCAAGTTTGAGAGATGGCGAGTCGTCGGCTTCTGCCCCCATGCCACTAGTGCTGGGGTGTTCGGGATAAACCTGAGTGCTCTTTTTCCCATTTTTGGGTCCTTCGAGGGAGGCGCTCAGCACAACGAACAAGGCAATCGGACTATAATGCTTGAACACTCTCACTTAGCCATAGAATTCTATAATTTTAAATTTTGGTGAAGCCCCTAGTATTCGAAGACTGAGTTCGGGGCGCTATCCATGCCTAGGCCGGACAAAGCCGACTCCTCGCTCTAAGCGGCATAAGTCTTTAGGGACTCGAAAACCTCTCGAACAGCGACCAACTCGCGCCTCATCATGACGGTCAGTTTTAGCTTTCTCTACTGAGGTGCTTAGCCCAGCTCAACTGGGGCACAATCGCAGTAGTTCTCCTAGTGCTACCTTAGCCGATATAGCGGAACGTAAGGCACCAAAACATAGGAGCCGGGCAAACCCAACTATTGACCCAAGACATCATTCGGAGCCGATGCATATAATGCTATAAGTTCGGGGTGCCGCACTTGTGAAAGTGTTCGGACTTCTCACACCATATTGTGGGGCATTTAAGCCCCTGGCGTATTGGCCGTACCAAAGTGTACGGGTGCAACATGTCATTAATGAACATATATTCATAAAAGAGATTAATGCAATAATAGACAAAAGCTATGCGTTGTTTATTTGAAAAAGCTGCGATCAAAGCAGAACGATACAAATAGTGCGATAAGCAAAAGGTGGGACTATTTAACATGTCCTTTCCAGGGGTAGGCTGCGGAATGGTATGCGAAACAGGTATACTGCTTTTTATAGAGACCACCTGGGAGTTCCATAATGCAGTGTAGCTTTCTGCTTCCCTGGTTCTTGCATCGTTTGTGCGGCAATTGTACTGCCGGTTAGGCCTTCCGAAGAATGGAGTCCTGAAAGTAAGAGAAAATTAAGAAATCGGCAGCCCCTAGTTTGGTTTAAGCCGTGTTTCGGGCGTGCTGTGATGGTGCCCCTCCCCCTGTGCCCATGGTATTTCCAGAGCGTAGTTATGTACGCGTAGCACTGGTTTCGCAAGTTCGCGAGGGCTGGGGTTGGGGCCGCATTGCTATGCTTGCTCGGAACGTGCCAGGCGGTCTTGTTGTAGGTTACTCCGGGCGCGCTTGAAGGTGTCCGGACGTTTAATAGTCGGACTGGAGAATTGCCTTGAAAGGCTGCTTTGCACTTCTGCCGCGAGAGCCGCCGTGTGCTCCTCCGTTCAAAGAGAGCACTCGGTGTTTCCATTGACCGTAATGACTCCTCGAGGGCCTGACATCTTGAGCTTGAGGTATGCATAGTGTGGCACCACATTGAACTTTGCGAATGCGGTTCATCCGAGCAGTACGTGATAGCCGCTGCGGAACGAGGCTATGTCGAAGGTTAACTCCTCGCTCCGGAAATTATCCAGGGATCCGAAGACCACCTCAAGTGTAACTGAGCCTGTACAGTTGTCCTCTACACCTGGTATGACGCCTTTAAAGGTCGTTTTAGTGGGCTTAATCCTCGAGGGATCTATGCCCATTTTCCACACTGTATCCTGATAAAGCAAGTTCAGGCTGCTGCCGCCGTCCATAAGGACTCTAGTGAGGTGAAATCCGTCAATAATTGGGTCTAGAACCAATGCGGCGAATCCGCCATGACAGATGCTAGTAGGGTGGTCCCTTCGATCAAAAGTGATCGGGAAGGAGGACCATGGGTCGAATTTCGGGGCGACTGGCTCCATCGTGTATACGTCCCTTAATGCACGCTTCCGCTCCCTCTTGCGGATGTGGGTTGCGTATATCATGTTCACCGTCCGCACTTGTGGGGGGAAGTCCTTCTGTCCACTACTATTCATCGGCTGGGGCTCCTCCTCGTCGTCGCTATGTAGCCCCTTGTCTCTGTTTTCGGCATTTAATTTGCCGGCCTGCTTGAACACCCAACAATCCATGTTGGTGTGATTGGCTGGCTTTTCGGGGGTGCCATGTATCTGGCACGAGCGGTCGAGTATTCGGTCCAAACTGGACGGGCCCGGAGTATTTCTTTTGAATGGCTTTTTCCGCTGACCGGATTTGGACCCTTTGAATCCGGCATTAACTACCGTATCCTCGGTGTTGTCACTGTTAATGCGGCGCTTTTGCTTGTTGCGACGCGACCTGCCACTGTTGTCCTTAGTATCCGAATTACTAGGGCTCTTGGTCATGTTATTGCTATGGGCCAGCCAGCTGTCTTCTCATGCGCAAAAGCGGGTCATGAGTGTCGTGAGGGCTGCCATAGATTTCGGCTTTTCCTGTCCTAGGTGCCGGGCAAGCCACTCATCACGAATATTATGCTTGAAGGCCGCTAGGGCCTTTGCATCCGGACAGTCGATGATTTGATTTTTCTTGGTTAGGAACCGTGTCCAGAATTGTCTGGCCGATTCCTCTGGCTGCTGAATTATGTGGATTAGGTCATCGGCGTCTGGTGGTCGCACATAGGTGCCCTGGAAATTGTCGAGGAATGCGGCTTCCAGGTCCTCCCAACAACCAATTGATTCTGCTGGCAAGCTGTTAAGCCAATGCCGAGCAGGTCCTTTAAGTTTGAGTGGGAGGTATTTGATGGCGTGTAGATCATCGCCATGGGCCATGTGGATATGAAGGAGATAATCCTCGATCCATACCGCGGGATCTGTTGTGCCATCGTATGACTCAATGTTACGGGTTTGAAACCCTCGGGGATTTGATGATCCATTACTTCATCTGTGAAGCATAGTGGGTGTGTGGCGCCTCTGTACTGGGCTATATCACGATGTAGCTCAAATGAGCTTTGTCTATTGTGTTCGGCCCGACCGGATTTACTGTATCCGGCGTGGCGATTATTGTCTTGTGTCGTGGGGCGCCCACGCGATCCATAGATCGATCTTGTTTGCCTTGCCTTGTCCTCCAATATATCTCGTAGGTCTGGCGCATTTTCCCGTGCCTTGGTATTTTTTGAGCGGCGCCAGGGTGCGGCTTGAGTGGAGGGCCGAGAGGCCTCTTTGTCGCGGCCACGAGGTGACCGGTCGGCCGCGTCATGCGCTGGTGATGTAGGTGCTTCCTCCTGTAATCAGGGTAGCAACCTGCGCTTTGGGTAGCTCTTGGAGGGGCGTTCGAGTTCATACTCTTCGGCCGCAAGGACTTCAGTCCATCTGTCGGCTAGCAAGTCTTGATCAGCTCTAAGCTGTTGCTGTTTTTTCTTGAGGCTGCTCGCCTGGCCATAAGCCTGCGTTTCAAGCGCTCTTGTTCGACGGGATCCTCTGGCACGACAAATTCGTCGTCGTCGAGGCTTGCCTCATCTTCGGAGGGAGGCATGTAATTATCACTCTCGACCTCTCTGTCTGCCGCTCTCTCATGAGGGCTGGCTTCTTCATCCTCCTGTGCTGAATCTTGCTGGAGGGGGTTTTCTTCGGCACTGTCCGGAGTGTTATTATCCCCCGTGCCACAATCACCGTTCTTGCTTTGGCGGGATTTAGAGCGGCGCCGCTGACGCCGGCGCTTAGGCTGTTTCTTGGAGGGGTCATCCTCCGCTGTTCCATCGCCATCGCCTTCTTTTGGGGTGTCCACCATGTATAGTCATACGACGAGGTGGCTTTCCAGTGCCCTATAGGCACTGGTTCTTGATCGTCTCCTGCATCGGCGTCCATACCGTGTCTTCGGAGTCGAAGTCGAGCATGTCGGTTAAATCATCGACAGTGGCTATGAAGTGGGTGGTAGGTGGGCTTTGAATTTCTTCATCATCCGCATCCCAACCTTGCTAACCGTAGTCCGGCCAGGGCTCTCCTCATAAAGAGAGAGACTTTAGTGAATTCAGAATATCGCCAAAGGGCGAGTGCTGAAAGATGTCCGTGGTGGTGAACTCCATAATCGGCGCCCAATCGGATTCATCAGCAGGGGTGCGGAGGGCTCGGAGTCCGGAGAGGAGTCCAGCACCTTGGAGTCACGGGCTTCGCAGAGGACAAGACTGGTGTTTGGCTCGATCGCCATAGAGATTGCAGCCTCCGAGGCGGCGTCCAACCATCCGTCCTCGATCGGCGCAGTTTGGCTCCAAACTAAGGGTCGGAGCTGATGCGGGTGCGGCCTCCAGGGCACTGTTCGGCGGTAGAGCTAAATCACGCCCTTCGTGATAGTGCGGCTCGCTAGGCTGTGGCTCGAATCAGTCGAAGATCAAGTCCCCGCGGATGTCAGCCGTGTAGTTCAGACTTCCAAATCTGACCTGATGGCCAGGGGCGTAGCTTTCGATCTGCTCCAGATGGCCAAGCGAATTGGCCCGCAGTGCAAAGCCGCCGAATATGAAGATCTGTCCGAGGAGAAAAGTCTCACCCTGGACAGCGCCGTTGTTGATGATCGGAGGAGCCATCGGGCCTAAAAGCGACGACACAGAGGAACTCTCAATGAAAGCACCAATGTCGGTGTCAAAACCGGCGGATCTCGGGTAGGGGGTCCCGAACTGTGCGTCTAGGCGGATGATAACAGGAGACAAGGGACACGATGTTTTTACCCAGGTTCGGGCCCTCTCGATGGAGGTAAAACCCTACTCCTGCTTGATTAATATTGATGATATGGGTAGTACAAGAGTAGATCTACCACGAGATCAAGGAGGCTAAACCGTAGAAGCTAGCCTATGGTATGATTGTTGTTGTTGTCTCCTACGGACTAAAACCCTCCGGTTTATATAGACATTGGAGAGGGCTAGGGTTACACAGAGTCGGTTACAATGGTAGGAGATCTACATATCCGTATCGCCAAGCTTGCCTTCCACGCCAAGGAAAGTCCCTTCCGGACATGGGACGAAGTCTTCAATCTTGTATCTTCATAGTCCAGGAGTCCGGCCGAAGGTATAGTCCGACTATCCGGACACCCCCTAATCCGGGACTCCCTCACCCGGCCCGCATCCTCGCCATCGACCCTTCTGCGACGACGTCCGGCTGACCCATGTCCGGGGCTGGGCTCCGCCGGGCTGGCACCGGGAGGTGCTGCCTGGAGGGGCGCGCCGCTTGATGAGGAACCCGGCCCCGGGTCCCGTCGTCGACCCTGATATCCTTTGGTGGCGTTCGTATGGGCCACTTTCGGTGCAGAGGGAGCCGGCCCTGCCGAAGGTGGTACGTCACCGTGTCAGGGAGGAGGACGAGCACGTCTATCGCTACATGGTTGCTTAGAGGGCGGCAGGTTCTCCAATACCTGGCAGGTTCTTCAGGGATCTCACTTGAGCTATGATCATGTGAGGGTTCCTTCTCTTTGGGAGTCCACCACCGTGCCGCAGGAACCGCGAGTGTCCTAGATTCTTCTGTAGTATTCGATCTTTATTAGCTACCTAGCCAGTGATGTATTCGATATAAAATATTCGAGACGATGTATTCGAGATTATATCTATTATTCGAGATGATGTATTCGAGATTATAACTATTATTTGAGACGATGTAATTTGAATACTAAATTGTTTTATATTTCTTTTGGTTTAGTTAAGTAAAAGCTATGGCGGACAATACTGGCAGAGAGGGAGAACATGCCCTGTTCGATATCATACGCCATCCTTGCGGGCCAGATGATGATCAGAATGAAGAAGATTATGACGGCTCCGAATTTCTAAACAACACCGGGGAGGGTGATATGATATTCGATCGCGACGACCGAATTGATGAAGTCATGAACTATGATTATGATGATGACGAAGAAAATGTTGATCTTGAAACAACAAAGACCGGTGAGGTATATATCTTTATATAAGCAGGCATCTGGTGATCATCACATGTTTTATATGACATGAAGATATATTAGCGAATCGATCTTTCTTCTTTCAGCCATCCGAATCGAGCAAATCTTCAGGCAACAGGATGAAATGAGGCCCGAACAAAAAGTTGAAGGAGGGCGTAAAGTACAATATCGAGGCCATCAAACCTAATGGTGAACCATTAGCGCCTAAGAAGATTGCGGACAAGTTCATTCATCAGTGCGAAGTTCTTGTGAAGGACCAACTCCCGATCTCCCTTCAAGAATGGAGAGAGCCAGCAAAGCCACGTCCAGATCTTACTTTTGTCGATGACAGACAAAAAGGTCTGCTTTGGGAAACTCTCATGGAACATTTCACCCTACCAGATCATTTCACAGATGCAGATGTGGAGAAAGTCAAGGACGCTGCTCTTAGGAAGATGGCGGTTTCATTCAAGAACCACAAGAATCGTGTGTGGGACAAGTACGTCAAGGGAGGAAGGAAGATTCTAGTATTCGAGGGAACACTAGAGAAGCAAAGTGCTCATTGGGACGATTTCGTGAAATTCAAGGATTCGGAATTAGCTAAGGAATGGTCGAGAATAAACAAGAAGAATGCCGAAAAAAGGATAAGTTCCATAATCTGGGGCCAGGTGGCTACGCGGTGGCAATGCCTAAGTGGGATAAGTCTAAGAAAGAGATGGAGGATGCAGGTGTCACTCCGGTTACTAGGAGCTGCCCCCAGGTGCAGGACTTGGTTCTATGCGCATGGGGGGAGTTGGACCCGAAGACAGGCAAAGTTTCGATGAAGGCATGTCTGAACGGAGCCAATGATAAGCTACTTGTTGCAATAGAAGAGGCTCGATCGGGGGTGTTCCAGCCCAACAGAGAGAACGACGAGCTTACGCGTGCCCTGGGAAATCCTGAACACCCGGGAAGAACACGAGGCAAGGGCGCTATTCCGTGGTATGAGGGGTTTTCGGACTGGAACACCGACTACAGAACCCGTGCGAGAAAGAAGATTGCGGAGGAGAAGAAGAGGGAAATGGAGGAGGAGCAGAGGAAGCTGGATTATGAACGCCTTCAAGGCCTATAATCAAAGCACGCGGACTTGGCAGTCAAATTCCAGCGGCAACAGGAGCAGATCGACTCACTTAGCCAGCAAAGGGAGTCTCAGCAGCTGCAGCAGCTAGCGGATGATCCAACATTGGATAGCACCGCCCCATCCATGCCGAGAAGCAGCGTGGGTTCTGCCCCGGGCGACGCAATGCTGGATAGATACCCCGTGGATGACATCATGGAGAACACTAACTGCGAGCTACACTTCAAAATGAAGAACATATCCATGAAGATGGCGGACGCCGTTGCTTTTACAAATCCCCCCGAGGCAACCTTCCATTGCAACCCGATTCCAGCGGGCTATGCTCGTGTCTTGGTTGATGAGGTGGTGGACCCATATTCGGGGCTACAGCTTGACATTCCTGGAGGTGACGACGAGCACACATTGGGAGAGGCCATACATCGTGTCATCCTATGGAGAAAGGATTGCATCGTCTTTCGAAGGCCACTAACACCACGTCACCCGACTCCTCGTCGAAGTCCGCCACCGAGTCAGCAGACTCCCGCTCCTCCAAGTCCACCAATGCGTGAGGCCACTCCTCCTCCTCCAAGTCCGGCAAAGTGTCAGGCCACTCCTCCTCCAAGTCCGACACAGCGTCAGACGTCCACTCCTCCTCCAAGTCCGGCACAACTTCAGGCCACTCCTCCTCCAAGTCCGGCACAGCTTCAGGCCACTCCTCCTCGTCCAACTCAGCCACATCAGCCGCCTCCGCTGCCTCAGCAATCGCAGAAGAGACACGCCGCAGCTATGGTGCATAGCGGTACGAGTCGAGGTAGTACAGGAAGTACAGGTGGAGGAAAGCGATATAAATATGGTCCAAGCCTCGCTCCTCTTCCTCAGAGGGCTTACGACAGGACCGAGGAGCAAACCAATGCCATAGTGCAGGCAGAATTGGACGCCCATTTTGGACCGAAACCAGCAACGCCGCCGAGGGAGAAAGTGCCTGAGGAAAAGATTGACCACTTCATTCGTATGGCTGCACCACCAGCTCCCAAGCCTGTTGACACAGACTATGAGCGCCACATCAGGAAGTTAAATCGAGCACGTCTACAGAAAGAGGCGAGCTCGAGCTCGAGCAAATCAGCTGGCAAAAAATGCGGTAAAACCATTCCCCGGTTGGGAGAACAGGCGGCGCAATCAATCCCCCCGCTTGTTGTGCCAACAACACATAAGAGTACACGCGCCCAATATTATTGTGGGCAAACCGTTAACGTTCCCCAGCTAGGCGATGTGGTAATAACCGAGGAGCATATAATGCAGTCTGAAATCCTCAAGATCACTATTGGACAACTCCTCGAGATCGAGCCCATGCCAACGCTTAGAGAGGAGGAAATAAAACGGAAATATGTCCGGGGCCAACCTTTGGTCAAGCCAGACGAGGTCAAGAAGCTCCCAACGAGAATGTATGAATTGCATCAATGGTACATGAACATTACCAAGATTTCCAATCGAGAGTCCCTCATGGTGGATGTCAAGAAGGATCATTACTACCATGAGAAAGCTGTGGCCGTTGAGTATAATGAACTGTTTCAGTTATACAATCAAGACGCACTCGACAAATCTATCGTCAGTTGCTATTGTCTGTAAGTGATTTCTTTCTGTAATTTAAGTCTCAAGCTAGCTATAGTGATCCTTTTGATCAATCATTACCTGTAATTATCCTCACTATATTCTTTTCTGTGGTATTATGCAGGATGAAGATGTATGAAATGAAAAAAGGTGGACGCTATGGCATTGGGTTCATTGACCCAAACACCGTTAATGAATACACATGGAAATTAGATGCATATCATGAAAAAAGTGTAGAGGACAGCATGCTAGAGTTCTTGAAGCGCCTCAATAGCAATGAAGATATACTACTTCCTTACAACTTCCAGTGAGTCACACTGTCTTGTACTACAAATTCTCTGTTTTTGCCTACTAGCTAGCTACATGTTTTTGCTTACATATGCCCGCTTAATTAAGACATGCAAGCGTGTGTGCATGCAGATTTCACTGGATCTTGTGTATCATTAAAGTTGACGCCGGAACAGTTGAAGTACTGGACTCACTACTTAAAAAACAAAGTGACTACACCATCTTGTTTGGGATAGTCAACAGGTAATTTCAATCATTATTAACTATATATCTCGGCCTATTTAGTTCGTCATTTCCTGATATGAACTATTTAATAACCCATTTATTCATTTTCTTTGTCGGCGGGCAGGGCTTGGGCAAGGTTCATCAGCGTCACTCCAGGCCAATGGAAACAAAGACTGAAATGGTTTCGACCCAAGGTAAGTAATTAAGTAGTACTAGCTAGCTAGCTAGCTGCCATCTCTTGAATTATCATGCTTGATTAATTATTATTTGATCAAATTCCATTCTCGTAAAGGCCCTGAAGCAGGCGCCGGGGACTGATCTGTGTGCATACTGCGTTTGCGAGAACATTCGCATGATGGCGTCCGGAAGGAGCAGATCTCAAAGACAGGAATGGGTACGTTTGTCAGAACACTATTCACAATTTTTACACCATTATCGATATCTAGTCACACAACTAATACACATGCATATTGATCTCCTTCTTAATAGTTCACAGATGTGCGGGAGAAGCTCCTACCAACGGAGCGCGTAGAAGCACTTAATGAGGAAATAGCGGGATTTTTGCTCGACCAGGTCATAAATCCGAACGGAGAATACTATTACCCGCTACCGCCCCATGAACCACTTCCAATTGTCATCGTGCTCCGAAGGCACCAATTAGGCTAATGCCACTGGCTCCGAAGGCAACATTGTAGGAGAAATTGTATACAGCTAGCTAATTGTATATATATACATGTGTGTATGTGTGAATTAATATGGTGGTTTGTGAGACATTTGATGATATATATATGATCGGTTCTACTAGAAATTCTATTTATATATATGCATAACATGTACAATGTGTAGTACCGTAAAATACCAGCAAACGAAAAAGAATTAAATGGAAAACACAAAATTAAATAAAAAAGAAATCATAAACCCAAACCCCCCCAACCTTTTAATACCGGTTGGTGTCACCAACCGGTACTAAAGGGCTCTGTCACGACCGGCTTTTCAATAAAAAGTTTATTGATAAAACCGATCTTTTAAACCGAGTATAGGAAAAGTCATCCTTTCTGGTAGACAAAAACTTGATAAACAGATAACCAGTAGCATCAAATATATTACAGGGTTGAGCTGAGGCTGCTCAACAATTTATTAC
Organism: Triticum aestivum; assembly: GCF_018294505.1. Classification (NCBI taxonomy): domain Eukaryota; kingdom Viridiplantae; phylum Streptophyta; class Magnoliopsida; order Poales; family Poaceae; genus Triticum; species Triticum aestivum. The sequence continues at coordinate 76,862 of NC_057810.1, forward strand.
AAACTCGCCAATATCTTACATATGGGCGGTTATGACACAGGGGTGTGGTGGCATGCCACTAGCTCGAGGAAATGTGGTGGTAGATAACTTGACTTCTACTGGCAGTACATCGAGCGTCGAGGTGAGGTTCGATGAATTTATTCGGGGTTGCGGAAGCGGATAATACAATGACCAAGACAGGATTGCACGGGACTGACTGGGACTCTAGGCGTCGGACTCGCTATCAAACTCTTCATCCAAGAGATTGCCTTCATCAACATCTGGCCAAATCAACAAGTCAGGTGAGTACTTGAAGGTACTCGCAAGATAGTTCGGACAAAAGATATAATCAATGAATGCATGAATGCGTCATGAACAAGGATGATGCTCATATAACAATGGAAATATTGCCAGACTTGATAAATAAAATAAATAACTGAAAACCGATCGGGTGTCTGGAGTGACGCCTCGAAAGGTAAATAAAAAAAATGCATGCCGCAGTCGGGCGTCTAAGCGACACCACATAAAGGGCTTTAAAAGAAATACCACAGTCGGACGTCTAGGCGACATCACATAAAGGGATTTAAAAGAAATGCCACGGTCGGATGTCTGGGCGACATCACATAAAGGGCTTTAAAAGAAATGCCACAGTCGGACGTCTAGGCGACATCACATAAAGGGCTTTAAAAGAAATGCCACAGTCGGACGTCTGGGCAACATCACATAAAGGGCTTTCAAAGAAATGCCACAGTCGGACGTCTGAGCGACATCACATAAAGGGCTTTAAAAGAAATGCCACAGTCGGACGTCTGAGCGACATCACAGACAGGGCTTGTAATGAATGTAAATAACAAGATTAGTCCATCCACAAGAGTAATCTTTTAACCAGATTTATCACACATAAATCCCACCGGAGTTTTGTCACTGAGGCTGATACCTGACAAGATAAGATGAATATAGTACTTGAACAAAGTACAAGATAATTGAAAGATTTGAGACTCTACAGAGTTTGGATGAACTGACCACATCCAATGGATTTTTGTAGTCATGAAGGACTAGTTCCGTTTACGGTATTTCAGTAGCAACACATTTAACTAGTACACACCCATTTCACCTCCCAAAGTCAGGAATCACCCTGGATAACGTCCAAGAAAAACTTTGAGAGGGGGAGGCCACAACCTCGAATAGCATGGGATCAAATTTCTATACGCGCGCTCTAAGGGGTGCCCCCCTCTCGGTCCCAACCGGAAACACCCATGCCCCCTGACCGGATGATGGGCTTTAATCCAGGGCCATGGAACCCTCACCACGGCCTCTCTTTTTGGTGTGTACCAGGAAGACGATTTGCAACTTACTATGCCATATTCCTTTCGGAAAACATGTGACAGTATAGGAAGGAATGAATGGAAATGTGATTTGTGTCATGATGACATGGAAGTCAAATAATCTGGCATAAGACTGGCATGTCACAACACTTCCATCTTACCCATCCTCATGCCAACACATGGCTATGCAAATATGTATCCAACAACATAATGCTTTCCAAAACTTACTTCCCGATTATGTGCATGAAATATAGCATTCAAAGTGATGTTCATAAACATGCCATGACCATACTAAAATGCACACATGCAACAACACTCATCATATCAAGAGTTCAAACATGCTTGCCTGGTTCGGAGTAGTCAGAGTCTAACTGTGCGAAGTTTGCAGCTCCGTCACCTCCTCCGGTATCTACGGTATAAGAAAAATAATATGTACGCAATGTAAATACCGTGAGTGTACAGAAAAGTGTTCCAAATATTTTTCAAATAAATATGATAAAAAACTAGACAAAAATCTAAAGAGAACAGAAAAAGAATTAATCAAAAATACTATTCTGATTAAAAGTTATAAAAGTTTTGGTCCAAGGACCCATCTGTAATGAAACAGAAAGTTTCCAGGGGGCTCTGCGGAAAAGTCCAGAATAACGTTTCGTTTAAAAGAAACGGCTGTGAGGCTGACAGGCGGGCTCCACCTATCAGGTTTAAAAATTCAAACGGAGAAAACAGAGCGCGACGGCGCTCGAGAGGTGCGGTGGTCGCCGGCGGCGATCCACGGCGATGCAGGGGGATCGGGGAATACCTTCGTGATCAGTGCACCGTTCCGCGTCTGTGGGTGGTGGTAGAGGTCGTCGGCGAGCACCACGTCAACGGTGGCCCTTGCTCCGGCGGACGGCGGTTCAGGCAGTCGTGGATCTTGCCGGAGGGAGCTGCGGGGTCAAAATTGACGTGGGGGTTAACCTGCTGGAGGTGGTACGAGGCTACGGGTGAAAGTAGGGAGGCGAAGGAGTTCTCACCGGAGAGAACATTGCCGGAGCCCGAGGCGGACGGAGGTGGCCGGAGTCGAGGAAGAAAGGCCCCTCGAGGCTCGTTCAGTGGCTGGGCGGGGTCTGGTGAGGTGGTGGAGTCGTGCGGGGGCGAGAGCAATGCTCGGGGTGCTATATATAGCCGGCCCGAGTCAGTTGCCGTGAACGATAAGTCCGGCGAGTTGATTACGGCGGCGTTGTGGTTGGACGGTCGGCTTAGGAGCTTGAGCATCGCCTAGGTGGAGCAGCGGTGCCATTTCGGGGTCCAGCTCAGCAAGGGAGGGAGGTTTACGGCCTGCCCTCGACGGAATGGCCGCACGGCCCGTCGGCGGCAGAGAACGCGCTCTGCGCATGCCAGGCCACGGCGACGGTGCCGCATGCGTGCGCGGGCAAGGAGGTGGCCACGCGGAGCTACCAGGACGCTTGGGCGGCGCCGAACGGCGTTACGCCACAGTTCTGCTCCCTGTCGGCCGCTACGGTGGTCCTGCCGCCGCAAAGCACGCCGGCGCAGGCGGGCCAGGGCGCCACCGACGCCAGGAACGCGCCAAGCATTCGTGTGAAGCTCCGGACAAGAGGGATAGGCTGCGAGCAACGTGCCAAGGGCACTGTGGACCTGTGACTGAAGTTACTGACGGAGAACGACACTGAACTCTAAATTTACTGAATATGAACAAAACAGTGCATGCCAAGTGTTCGACAGAATGATTCTGGCATCTAGGGATTTTTCCTTGAGCTGGTTTTTGGTGGAGGGGCCTCTCATTGCATCTAGAGGCTGCCTGAATATTTGTAGAATTTTTTGAGAGGTGTAGATATGAATTTCACCAAATTTGGCAAATCTGGTCCAAACTTGCAGTGAGTGAAATTTGAAATATTTGAAAAGGAGAAGAGTGGATCAAGATGGTTCTAGGTTGTGGGTACAAAGGACTATCCAGGGGTGTTGGGTTGAGGTCAAAAATCAAAAGCATTAGGGTACTTGCTTTGTAATACACCTAGGCTCAAAAGAAAAGACATAATTATTTTGGGAGGAGAAATAGTTGGAATAAAATCCAAAAAATGGATTTTATTAGTTTGGACAGAATGTTTGGGTTGTACCAAAGTGGGAGGAGGGGGTTTTGGGAAAATTTCACCATAGGAGGCATGGAAAAATTTAGAAAAGGATCAAAACCAAATAAAAGCCCAAAAACTAAAAGGGTTTTCTTTTTAAAAGAAACTAAATCCAAGAAAAAGATTTTTGAGAGGGCACACTTAGAAGATGGTTTTTAGGAAGAGTCTAAATGACCTTCTTTCAAACCAAGCAAGGCTCTTTCTGAAAACAAAATCACAAAAAAAAAATTGGAGTGTCCCAGCACCTACCCCCTTAGGAAAAATCTCGTCCCCGAGATTTCAGCTGATCCTTAAACAAGTGTGGGTGCTCTGTCCGAAGAAGATCCTCGCTCTCCCAAGTGGCTTCATCCTCGGTGTGATTACTCCATTGAACTCTGAAAAACTTAATGGTTTTCCGTCGGGTCCTCCTCTCAGACTCTTCTAATATTTTTATTGGGTGCTCCCGGTAAGTGAGGTCCGGTTGCACGTCAATATACTTATGTGAAACTTGCTTCTCTGGGTTGCCCATGTATTTTCTCAACTGCGAGATGTGAAACACGTTGTGGATACCGGATAAGTCTCCGGGTAGGTCTAGCTGGTAGGCTACCTTGCCTCGTCGGGCCACTATATGAAATGGTCCGATGAATCTTGGTGCAAGTTTTCCCTTAATCTTGAATCGTTGCAGACCCTTCATAGGAGAAACTCTCAGGTATACCAATTCTCCGGGTTCAAAACTGATTTCCCGATGCTTTCGGTCGTAATAACTCTTTTGCCGACTTTGAGCTATTTTGAGTCGTTCTCTAATTGTCTTAACTTTCTCCTCGGCCTCCTTGAGCATATCTGGGCCAAAGATATGGCTGTCTCCGGTCTCTGACCAATTTAGCGGGGTACGGCATCTTCTCCCATATAGAGCTTCGAAGGGTGCCATTTGCAAGCTGGCTTGATAGCTATTGTTGTATGCGAACTCTGCATATGGCAAACTTTCTTGCCAACTGTTCCCGTAGGTGAGGACACAGGCTCTTAGCATGTCTTCTAGGATTTGGTTTACGCGTTCCGTCTGCCCATCAGTCTGGGGATGATATGCGGTACTGAAGGCTAGTTGAGTTCCCAGTGCCTGTTGTAGGTGATCCCAGAATGTAGAGACGAACTGTGTGCCTCTATCGGAGATGATAGTCTTAGAGACTCCATGCAGGCAGACGATACGGGCGAGATAAAGTCTGGCTAGTCTCTGAGTGGTGTAAGTTGTTTTTACCGGAATAAAATGTGACACCTTGGTTAATCTGTCGGTTATGACCCATATGGCATCGTTTCCGTGTCGCGACCGTGGCAGTCCAACGATAAAGTCCATTCCAATCTCGTCCCATTTCCACTCGGGTATCTTATTTGGCTGTAACAGTCCGGCTGGTTTCTGGTGCTCGGCCTTGATACGTTGACAAGAGTCACAGCAGGCAATGAACGTGGCTATATCTCTCTTCATACCGTGCCACAAAATTTTTTCCTGAAGATCCTTGTACATTTTTGTCCCTCCAGGATGGATTGAATACGAAGCTGTGTGACTTTCAGTCAATATCTGCTGTTTGAGGTCCTTGACACTTGGTACGCATAGCCTCTCTCCATACCACAATATTCCTTGCTCATCTACGTTGAATTCTGAGGCTCTTCCCAAACTCACTTTTCTTTTTATGCCCTCAATGATGGGGTGTCCGTGCTGGGCTTCCTTGATCCTTTCCATCAGGGTAGGCTGTATTTCTATATTCGACACACTGCCTTTGGTGACCATTATTAGATTGAGTCGGGCAAATTCCTGTTGAAATTCTGGCCTCAACTTTGGTATACTGTCGTCGTCCGTGCTGGGATTTCGGCTAAGTGCATCTGTCACAACATTTGCTTTTCTGGGATGATAGTGGATTCCAACATCATAATCCTTCACCAACTCTAACCAGCGTCGTTGCCGTAAACTTAACTCCGGCTGTGTGAAAATATACTTAAGACTCTTATGGTCTGTGTATATCTCACAACGATTCCCAAGTAGGAAGTGTCTCCATTCCTTGAGTGCATGGATGACTGCTGCTAATTCCAAGTCATGAGTGGGATGATTTTCCTCATGCTTGCGTAGTTGTCTAGAGACATACGCAACTACCTTGCCTTCTTGCATCAATATGCATCCGAGGCCTTTCCGGGATGCGTCACAATATACCTCAAAACTCTTGTGTATATCTGGCACAATTAGTACTGGTGCCATTGTTAATTTACTTTTTAGCTCTTGGGAGCTTTTCTCACATGCTTCTGTCCATTCAAACTTCTTGCCTTTCTTGAGCAATTGTGTCATGGGCTTTGCTATAGTAGAGAATCCTTCAATAAATCTCTGATAATAGCCTGCCATTCCCAAGAAACTCCGTACGTCCGTTACGTTAGCCGGTGGTTTCCAGCCAAGTACGGCCTTGACTTTTTCCGGGTCTACTGCAATACCTTCTTGGGTTATGTCAGGACCCCGACTCAATGCCACACCGATCTAGCATGTAACACATCATATCACTTTGCGGCCTCACGCACGGTATTCCCACGGGTGCCACCTTACCTGGCCCGGGACCGTTTGCGCCTTTTGGCTCACGTATATGATAGTGTCGCTAGCATCCATATGACAGAGAACCCGGGCTGACATGGCTAGTCGTGAACCCAAAGTGGCACTAACTTACAGGGACAGGCATCCATGACCCAGCATCGAACATGTCGGTCATCAGCGAGTGAATCCAGGCTGTAGCACTGGGCTAACAGGACTCCGGTGAACCGGGCTGTAGCGGGCTAACAGGACTCCGGTATTCATCGCGTGACATTTCCTGGAAGGGACAGACACAGGAATGAAGAAGGACACATGCCGGCCAGCCTAAGTGTTCCGGAGCAGTAGCAAGCTACCATGGCTCAGTGGAAGCACTAGGAGACATTTCCCGGTAAGAGAGGCTACTAAGGATAAACAACTAGATAGCCAGATCCCACACATACCAAGCATTTCAATAACATACACACAATATGCTCGATATGTGCAAACACAACATGGCATCACAACATGACTCTACGACTCAAGTATGTATTCAATAGGCTCCGAGGAGCGAGATATTACAAACATGACTCTCACGACCCAACATTCAGAGCATACAAATCAAAGCACAAGCGGAAGCTATCATGTCTGAGTACAGACATCTATAAATGAAAAAGGCTGAGAAACCTGACTATCTACCAGATCCTGCCGAGGGCACAAGATCGTAGCTGAGGTAACAAGCTAAACGGCGAAGTCCACGTGGAACTACTAGCGAGACTAAAGTCTCTCTGCAAAACATAAATTGAGCAACGTGAGTACAAATGTACCCAGCAAGACTTACATCAGAACTAACTACATATGCATCATTATCAACCAAGGGGATGGTGGAGTTTAACTGCAGCAAGCCAGCTTTGACTCGGTGGCTAACCTAAACTATGACTGCAAGTAACTCTTTTGAGGTGGCGCACACGAGTCCACATATTCACCAACCAATACACCACTATGGAACCGCTCCCGTCTCCCTACGAGAACGCCATCCATAGCACTCACGCTTATCTTGTGTATTTTAGAGTATCCACTTTCACTTGTCTATGAACTGATATAAGCAACCCAGAAGTCCTTTACCGCGGACATGGCTATTCGAATAGATGATGTTAACCCTGCAGGGGTGTACTTCTTCATACATGTTTCCACCACTTAGCGTCTGCACACGACATGTGCTCGACAGACTTCAAGCGAAAGCCGACGTGGGTGTAGACCACGACCTACCTAAACACTCAAGTCTCTAGTCCAGGTTTATCGCCTATTCGGGTTCCATCCATGAGGAGATCCGGCCGGAGTTTCGCTCACAGCCCCAAACGATGTGAACAGGGTTCCCGAGACACCAAACGGGCGCCCGGTACACCGTGCCACGTGCCTACCGCATCACAGCCCACCCCTACGGTCAGTGCTGTCCACGGCCTCCAGCATACTACAAACACCAGAAACTACTTGCAACTCCTGGACAGAGGACAAGGGTGATTAAGAAGTCGAGCGGGGTCATATTTCAGGGCCCAATGTATGGTAGTAGCTGAGTCATGGATCACAAACACAGAACTCAGTTCCTAAGGACGGCTTCAATGAGACAACCCACCATGTACTCCTACATGGCCTCTCACCGCTACCTTTACCAAATCGTGTTCACACACTTAGCTCACACACAGTAGGACATGTTCACACGCCTCTGATTCATCCCCGATGAATCAGACCTGACTCAACTCTAGGCAGTAGTAGGCATGACAAACAAGCATGAATGAGTAGGCACATCAGGGCTCAAACAACTCCTACTCATGCTAGTGGGTTTCATCTATTTACTGTGGCAATGACAGGTCATGCAGAGGATAAAGGGGTTCAACTACCGCAGCATGTAACAGTTGAATCGGTGTTGTCCTAATGCAGTAAAAGAGAGCAGGAGCGAGAGAGTGGGATTGTATCGGAATGAACAAGGGGGTTTTGCTTGCCTGGCACTTCTGAAGATAATATAGCTCTTCATCGGTGTCATCGAACTCATCGTCGAACCACGTCTATCGAGAGGGGACAAACACCGGCAACAGAGAAAGAACACAATCAATGCAATGCAACAATATGATGCATGAGTGTGACATGGCAATATGCTGTGGTTTGAGCTAATGCAGCTAGCAACAAAGTTAAATGAAGTTGGTTTGAATACAAGATTCAAATTCCAACTCCATATATGGTTATTTAAATGCCCTTTATTTGTTTTGTCCAAAACAGAGGACAAACATTGTTCAAACATGCATGAAAATGGTACAGATGGATTCCTTGAATTTTTCTGATAATTTTTCATATATAAATTATTTAATTTGGAGTTACGGTTGAATTTCTATGATTTTTAGAAGTTTATACAATTTTCTGGAATTTCAGAATATTAATAATTCTAGTAATTCATTATTGCGTCAGCCTGACGTCAGTGTGACGTCAGCAGGTCAACAGGTCACTGTCCAGTCAAACCTGACAGTGGGTCCCGCGTGTCAGTGAAATTAGTTTAGTTAGAATTTAATTAAACTAAACTGGGTTAATTAACAGGGCTGGGCCCCACCTGTCAGTGAGTCAGTGGGTTAGCTAAAATTTAATTAGCATCTAAACTAAATTAGCAGGGCCTCGGGCCCACATGTTAATGACCCAGGGGGGGTCAAACCCTGGTCAACTCGGTCAAACCTGCCGGCGACTAACCGCCGGCGAGGTTTGAGACGGCGGTGATGCGCGGAATCGCAGCACAGGCCACGGTTCGAGGCGCGGATGGCACCGTTGGAACCCCGAGCCTCGTCCGCGTCGTCTGGTGCTAGTGGGGTCGCCGGAGACGACTCAGATCAACGGCGGCGTCCGCTTCCGCGGCGGCCGGAGTTCGGGCGCGAACGGTGGCGATGCTACGGCGCACTAAAGGAGAAAATGAGGAGTGCTACATGCTCCTGGGGGTTCACCGAGCATGATGACGTGCTCAAGCGCGGGCTGCGGTGGCCCTAGCCACGGCGGCGCCATGGCCGGCGGAGCCGAGCTCTCGGCTGTGATGGCCAACGGGGTTTGAGGGCAGCTCGAGCAACGTGACTAGGGGGAGAAGGAAGAGGAGCTCACGGGGAGTTGGCCGGTGCAGACGACGGGGCCGGGGAAGCGTCGGAGCGAGCGGGACGGCGAGGCGGATCTCCGGTGGCCGAGGAGGGGGAAAACGTCGGGGCGGCGCTCCGGGGCTCCTCTGGTCGCGTGAGACGACGAGGAGGACGAGGGAGGACCGGCGCACCGCGATGGCGTGTCGGAGAGGCTTCGGGATGGCTGCGGCCGCACGAGCGCTGGTCGGCGGCGACGGCTCCATTCGGTCGCGGGAGGGAGAGAGAGCAGAGGGGGATAGGGACGGAGGGAGAGACACGGGAGAGTGAGAGAGGGTCGAGGGGGCCGCGTGGCGTCACCAGGGTGTCGAGGAGGAGCCAAGCAGGCTGGGAGGGAGGAGGTGGCCGGGGCGCGTGGCCGCGCGCGCCGGGCGCGTGCCCGTCCTCCTGGCAGAGGAGGAAGGCGACAGGGGGGGGTAGCGGTGGCGGGCTGGGCCGCTGGAGGAGCTGGGCCAGGTAAGTGGGCGCCAGGTAAGTGGCTGGGCTTCTCTCTCTTTTTTTTATATTTCTATTCTGTTTTCTATTTAATTGCCACTGAATTCAAATTCAAACAAATTTGAAAACAGTGCCAAAACTCCCCTGGATAATTTTATGTCACTTAAGGTCTACTCCTCATAAACATAAAATATCTCAGGGCATTTGAAAATATATTCATTATATATTATGAATATAACTCCAAATTCAAATAAAATATTGATTTTAAAATCAGAGCCCAAATAATTCCTTAGAAATGTCCCCAAAATTTTGGTTTGATTTATAACTCTTGCCAAAATTGTCAGAGCTATTTCTAGGGCATTTTGGATTTACTGATTGCAATTTTAGGGTTTCTTGCCCCTTTATTAAAATGATTTCCGAGGCTTTCAATTTCCTCATTTCAACTTTCGGAATATAGACATGATGCACACATGAAGCTAGCCTAGAGCATTACCAGAAGCTAGGGATGTGACAGGTTAGCACGTGGCCCAGAAAACCCACCTGTTTTAGCCAAAATTCACATTTGCTGAATTTGGCATACAATTGATGTTTCCTGAGTTCTCCTAGTACAATCCTGAGATGTTCGGCGTGCTCTTCTGGTGTTTTGGAATATATCAGAATATCATCGATGAATACCACAACAAACTTGTCCATATACTTCATAAATACTTTGTTCATGAGGTGAACAAAATATGCGGGGGCGTTGGTTAGTCCGAATGGCATCACTGTGAACTCATACAACCCATATCTGGAGGTGAAGGCTGTCTTGGGAATATCTTCTGTTCGCACTTCTAATGGGCGGTATCCTGATCTCAAGTCAATTTTTGAGAAGACTTTGGCCTGTGCGAGCTGATCGAATAAATCATTTATTCGGGGCATTGGGTATTTGTTCTTGATTGTGACCATGTTGAGAGCTCGATAATCAATACACAACCTCATTGTTCCATCCTTCTTCTTGGCAAATAAAATTGGAGAACCCCAAGGTGAGGAGCTGGCTCGTATGTATCCTTTCTCCAATAATTCTTTTATTTGCTTCTTCAACTCTACCAATTCGGATGGTGCCATTCTGTAAGGTTTCTTGTAAATAGGAGCGGTTCCGGGTGCTAGCTCAATGCTGAATTCTATCTCTCGGTCTGGTGGCATGCCTGGTAGTTCTTCTGGAAATATGTCTGGGAATTCACATACTACTGGAACCTTGTCCAGCTCAGAAACATCCACCTTGTTTAATCTAGGTTGCCGAGGTATTTGTCTCTCTTTGGCTGAAACTTTTATTTTCTTCCCATGATGGTGTGTGAGAATCACGGTACGGTTGAAGCAGTCAATAAAACCTTTGTTGGTGGTTAACCAATCATTCCTAGGATGACATCCAGTCCCTTGCTTTCCAGTACAATAAGGTTGGCGTAAAACTTCAATCCTTCAAATTCAATAACCACACCTTGACAGTAACTCTGGGTCACTTGCTTAATTCCAGGGGACTTGATGATCATTGATTTTTCAAAGGAAGCATCGAAAAATTATTTTGCAAAGCAAAACATTTCGAAACGAATGAGTGAGAAGCTCCAGAATCAAACAAAACCATGGCAGGTATTGTGTTGACGGGGTACGTACCGAGTATGATATCTGGGGCGTTCTGTGCTTCCTCTCGGGTCACGTGGTTCAAGTGACCTTTCCAGTGGTTGTTGTTGGGGTTGAAATTGCTTCGCTTTGGTGCTGAATCATTACCACCCTTATTGAGCTTCGGGGTTGAGCTCCTTGGCTTGGGGCACTGCTTGGAATAGTGCCCTTCTTCTCCACAAGCATAACAGGTAACGCCTGGGCGATAGGTGAACTCTTTGTCTCTTGCATGGAAGTTCTTGATTGGACGTGAATTATTCGTCGGGGTTTTGTGTGAATCCCCCTTCTGAAATTCCTTCTTGCTTCCGTGATTGCGAGTAAAAGTAGTCTGGTCCCTTTTTCGTTTGCGGAAATCTTCCAGGCTACGTCGCTCATTTTCCAGGGTAATGGCCTTATCCACCAGTGTTTTAAAATCTGGAAAGGTATGCACAACTAGCTGGCACTTAAGGGCGGGTGCCAGGCCTTCCAAATTTTTTTCCATCTTCTTGCTCTCGGTCATGCGTTCTTCATTGCGTAGCGTGACAGCAGAGTGAATTGGCTGTTGTATTCTGACACTGTCATGGCCCTTTGCTTGAGTTCATCAAATTCCTTCTTCTTGATTTTCATGACGCTCTTAGGAATATGTGCCCCACGAAAACCTTCTTTGAAATTTTCCCAGGTGATCTCATTTTCGTTGGGGTGCATGTGCAGGAAGTTTTCCCACCACGATGCAGCTGCTCCTGTGAGATAATGTGGTGCATACAGTACTTTTTCACGGTCTGAACACTGTGCGATAATTAATTCTCTCCATGTCTCAAAGCCAGTCATCGTCCTCAAGAGGCTTGTCAGTATGAGAAAATGTTGGAGGACGCGTCTTTTGTAACTCAGATAATTTGGATTGTAGTTGATACTGACCACGGTTACTTCCCATATTGATGAATTGGTTCATCATTTCCTGGTGTTGCTGCTGACTCTGTTCATACAAACGACAAACTTGTGTAAAAGATGTTTCACTGTACTGTTGACTTGTCTGACCCTGAGTGAAATTGTGGTTCTGCGGTGTGCCATAATTTTCTTCTGGTTGAGTTGGCATGGAGCGCGTCCAAGGACGAGACATCTTTCACTCTGGGGATATATTTTGTGAACTCGTAAGATAAGAAAGAGAGTCGCAGAAGTCAATAAAATCACACACAAAGAACATTTTTAAACTCCAGGATATTTTTGGAAACACACGATTTCGCGCGGAGAAGGACTATTGCATATCTTACACGCGGGCATAATTATACATTACATCGCTCAGGATATGCGTACATAATCCTGCCATGTTATTTAAACTAGTGCACTCCTCCAGATCCTACATGATGCGCAAATAGGCTACTTCTCACAACCTATGTACATATAAACATATTATACAAGTCGATACATCGCATGGCGTCTATGCGTACTTAGTCGGAGATGGTGAGGATCTCCCTTGGCCTGCTGACGGTGAGACGCAGAGACACTGGGGAATCAACCTCCTCCTCGCTAATAGGTTCCAGACGAGAAACGTTGTGCTGAGTGGATGGAGCAGGTGCCGAAGGCGGAATAACACGAATATGAGTGGGTGGAATAGGTGGGGTAGCACGTATGGGAGTGGGTGCAACAAGTGGTGCAGAGCGAACGGGAGTGGGTGCAATAAGTGGTGCAGAGCGGACGGGAGTGGGTGCAATGGCCTGGTTAAATTCCTCTGTGGTAGGCAGACGACGAGCAATGGCGAGTATGGTAGGTGAGTGAGAGGCTGCGGAAGACACAAAAGTCAGTGGTGGAGCGGTGTGCAGGAGTTCCCTCCTGTTAGCAGCACAGCCATGAACTGAGTCCATGCGTGCAGCTACGAGGTCATCCACCATGCAGTCGAATGCTACCTCCAGAGCTTGGAGGTACTCGACAAGCATCTCAAAGGCTTCGTCTCGCTCTCCTCTGGGGCAACAGAAGGAGTAGTGACAGGTATAAGGCACATGGCATGGAAGGTAGCGGTAGCGATGGGTCTTCATTGCAGGAAGAACATCCCAAAGACGGGCTATCGTCTCGCGGGCAGCCATCTGCATAGCATGCCTTTCTGTAGGCATGGCTCTCCCCATGAATCGGAGGCGGCGTATCTCAGCATGGCCTCCCCTGAATTGCACCACGGCCTGGTGCATAATCAGACTGTCGTTGATCTTGTGTGGATAAAGCGTGAAGACTGGGTGCACGGATGGCCCCATCACGACCTGAATGATGAAGGAGAGGAGTTTGACGAACCCCTCAGGCACATTGGCGAACATTTGAGACTCGCAGTCGTTGTCGGCCATCTACAAAAGTAGGCAAAAATTCTGAGTGATCAGATCATAAATTTTATGCCAACTGTCAGAAAAAAAGACTACATTTGTAAAAACATGAATAACTCTATCATGCTAATAACCAATTAGCGATCGCACCTAGTGGCTTCCTACAGTCAGCCTGGCTTTGATACCAAGTCCGTCATGACCGGCTTTTCAATAAAAAGTTTATTGATAAAACCGATCTTTTAAACCCAGTATAGGAAAAGTCATCCTTTCTGGTAGACAAAAGCTTGATAAACAGAGAACCAGTAGCATCAAATATATTACAGGGTTAAGCTGAGGCTGCTCAACAATTTATTACAAACTCGCCAATATCTTACATATGGGCGGTTATGACACAGGGGTGTGGTGGCATGCTACTAGCTCGAGGAAATATGGTGGTAGATAACTTGACTTCTACTGGCAGTACATCGAGCGTTGAGGTGAGGTTCGATGAATTTATTCGGGGTTGCGGAAGCGGATAATACACTGACCAAGACAGGATCGCACGGGACTGACAGGGGCTCCTCTAGGCATCGGACTCGCTATCAAACTCTTCATCCAAGAGATCGCCTTCATCAACATCTGGCCAAATCAACAAGCCAGGTGAGTACTTGAAGGTACTCGCAAGACAGTTTGGACAAAAGATATAATCAATGAATGCATGAATGCGTCATGAACAAGGATGATGCTCATATAACAACGGAAATATTGCCGGACTTCATAAATAAAATAAATAACTGAAAACCGATCGGGAGTCTGGAGCGACGCCTCGAAAGGTAAATAAAAAAAATGCATGCCGCAATATGGGCTTTAAAAGAAATACCACAATCAGACATCTAGGCGACATCACATAAAGGGCTTTAAAAGAAATGCCACAGTCGTACGTCTGGGCGACATCACATAAAGGGATTTAAAAGAAATGCCACAGTCGGATGTCTGGGCGACATCACATAAAAGGCTTTAAAAGAAATACCACAGTCGGATGT
>NC_057810.1:91369-91962 GCF_018294505.1 Triticum aestivum
GGATAATACAATGACCAAGACAGGATCGCACGGGACTGACTGGGACTCCTCTAGGCGTCGGACTCGCTATCAAACTCTTCATCCATGAGATCGCCTTCATCAATCTGGCCAAATCAACAAGCCAGGTGAGTACTTGAAAGTACTCGCAAGACAGTTCGGACAAAAGATATAATCAATGAATGCATGAATGCATCATGAATAAAGGATGATGCTCATATAACAACGGTAAGATTTGCAGGACTTGATAAATAAAATAAATAGCTGAAAAATCGATCGGGTGTCTGGAGCGACGCCTCGAAAGGTAAATAAATAAAATGCATGCCGCAGTCGGGCGTCTAAGTGACACCACATAAAGGGCTTTAAAAGAAATGCCACAGTCGGACGTCTGGGCGACATCACATAAAGGGCTTTAAAAGAAATGCCACAGTCAGACGTCTGGGCGACATCACATAAAGGGCTTTAAAAGAAATGCCACAGTCGGACGTCTGGGCGACATCACATAAAGGGCTTTAAAAGAAATACCACAGTCGGACGTCTGGGCGACATCACAGACAGGGCTTTAAAAGAAATACCACAGTCGAACGTCTGAGCGA
>NC_057810.1:91972-105980 GCF_018294505.1 Triticum aestivum
GGATTTAAAAGAAATGCCACAGTCGGATGTCTGGGCGACATCACATAAAAGGCTTTAAAAGAAATACCACAGTCGGATGTCTGGGTGACATCACATAAAGGGCTTTAAAAAAAATGCCACAGTCGGACGTCTGGGCACATCACATAAAGGGCTTTAAAAGAAATGCCACAGTCGGACGTCTGGGCGACATCACATAAAGGGCTTTAAAAGAAATGCCACAGTCGGACGTCTGGGCGACATCACATAAAGGGCTTTAAAAGAAATGCCACAGTCGGACGTCTGAGCGACATCACAGACAGGGCTTGTAATGAATGTAAATAACAAGATTAGTCCATCCACAAGAGTAATCTTTTAACCAGATTTATCACACATAAATCCCACCGGAGTTTTGTCACTGAGGCTGATACCTGACAAGATAAGATGAGTATAGTACTTGAACAAAGTACAAGATAATTGAAAGATTTGAGACTCTGCAGAGTTTGGATGAACTGACCACAGCCAACGGATTTCTGTAGTCACGAAGGACTAGTTCCGTTTACGGTATTTCAGTAGCAACACATTTAACTAGTACACACCCATTTCTCCTCCCGAAGTCAGGAATCACCCTGGATAACGTCCAAGAAAAACTTTGAGACGGGGAGCCACAACCTCGAATAGCATGGGATCAAATTTCTATACGCGCGCTCTAAGGGGTGCCCCCCTCTCGGTCCCAACCGGAAACACCCATGCCCCCTGACCGGATGACGGGCTTTAATCCAGGGCCATGGAACCCTCACCCCGGCCTCTCTTTTTGGTGTGTACCAGGAAAACGATTTGCAACTTACTATGCCATATTCCTTTCGGAAAACATGTGACAATATAGGAAGGAATGAATGGAAATGTGATTTGTGTCATGATGACACGGAAGTCAAATAATCTGGCATAAGACTGGCATGTCACAGCACTGCCATCTTACCCATCCTCATGCCAACACATGGCTATGCAAATATGTATCCAACAACATAATGCTTTCCAAAACTTACTTCCCGATTATGTGCATGAAATATAACATTCAAAGTGATGTTCATAAACATGCCATGACCATACTAAAATGCACACATGCAACAACACTCATCATATCAAGAGTTCAAACATGCTTGCCTGGTTTGGAGTAGTCGGAGTCTAACTGTGCGAAGTTTGCAACTTCGTCACCTCCTCCGGTATCTACGGTATAAGAAAAAAATACGTACGCAACGTAAATACCGTGAGTGTACAAAAAAGTGTTCCAAATATTTTTCAAATAAATATGATAAAAAACTAGACAAAAATCTAAAGAGAACAGAAAAAGAATTAATCAAAAATGCTATTCTGATTAAAAGTTATAAAAGTTTTGGTCCAAGGACCCATCTGTAATGAAACAGAAAGTTTCCAGGGGGCTCTGCGGAAAAGTCTAGAATAACGTTTCGTTTAAAAGAAACGGCTGTGAGGCTGACAGGCGGGCTCCACCTGTCAGGTTTAAAAATTCAAACGGAGAAAACAGAGCACGACGGCGCTCGAGAGGTGCGGTGGTCGCCGGCGGCGATCCACGGCGATGCAGGGGGATCGGGGAATACCTTCGTGATCAGTGCACCGTTCCGCGTCTGTGGGTGGTGGTAGAGGTCGTCGGCGAGCACCACGTCGACGGCGGCCCTTGCTCCGGCGGACGGCGGTTCGGGCAGTCGTGGATCTTGCCGGAGGGAGCTGCAGGGTCAAAATTGACGTGGGGGTTAACCTACTGGAGGTGGTACGAGGCTACGGGTGAAAGTAGGGAGGCGGAGGAGTTCTCACCAGAGAGAATGTTGCCGGAGCCCGAGGCGGACGGAGGTGGCCGGAGTCGAGGAAGAAAGGCCCCTCGAGGCTCGTTCAGTGGCTGGGCGGGGTCTGGTGAGGTGGTGGAGTCGTGCGGGGGCGACAGAAATGCTGTATATAGCCGGCCCGAGTCGGTTGCCGTGAACGGATAAGTCCGGCGAGTTGATTACGGCGGCGCTGTGGTTGGACGGTCGGCTTAGGAGCTTGAGCATCACCTAGGTGGAGCAGCGGTGCCATTTCGGGGTCCAGCTCAGCAAGGGAGGGAGGTTTACGGCCTGCCCTCGACGGAACGGACGCATGGCCCTTCGGCGGCAGAGAACGCGCTCTGTGCGTGCCAGGCCATGGCGACGGTGCCGCATGCGTGCGCGGGCAAGGAGGTGGCCACGCGGAGCTACCAGGACGCTTGGGCAGCGCCGAACGGCGTTACGCCGCAGTTCTGCTCCCTGTCGGCCGCTACGGTGGTCCTGCCGCCGCAAAGCACGCCGGCGCAGGCGGGCCAGGGCGCCACCGACGCCAGGAACGCGCCAAGCGTTCGTGTGAAGCTCCGGACAAGAGGGATAGGCTGCGAGCAACGTGCCAAGGGCACTATGGACCTGTGACTGAAGTTACTGACGGAGAACGACACTGAACTCTGAATTTACTGAATATGAACAAAACAGTGCATGCCAAGTGTTCGACATAATGATTCTGGCATCTAGGGATTTTTCCTTGAGCTGGTTTTTGGTGGAGGGGCCTCTCATTGCATCTAGAGGCTGCCTGAATATTTGTAGAATTTTTTGAGAGGTGTAGATATGAATTTCACCAAATTTGGCAAATCTGGTCCAAACTTGCAGTGAGTGAAATTTGAAATATTTGAAAAGAAGAAGAGTGGATCAAGATGGTTCTGGGTTGTGGGTACAAAGGACTATCCAGGGGTGTTGGATTGAGGTCAAAAATCAAAAGCATTAGGGTACTTGCTTTGTAATACACCTAGGCTCAAAAGAAAAGACAGAATTATTTTGGGAGGAGAAATAGTTGGAATAAAATCCAAAAAATGGATTTTATTAGTTTGGACAGAATGTTTGGGTTGTACTAAAGTGGGAGGAGGGGTTTTTGGGAAAATTTCACCATAGGAGGCATGGAAAAATTTAGAAAAGGATCAAAACCAATAAAAGCCCAAAAACTAAAAGGGTTTTCTTTTTAAAAGAAACTAAATCCAAGAAAAAGATTTTTGAGAGGGCACACTTAGAAGATGGTTTTTAGGAAGAGTCTAAATGACCTTCTTTAAAACCAAGCAAGGCTCTTTCTGAAAACAAAATCACAAAAAAAAATTGGAGTGTCACAGGCTCCCTGCCCCCGGAGCTGGCTCGTGCCACGTGGTTGCCCTTTAGCACCGGTTTATGCTGAACCGATACTAAAGGGGGGGGGGGATTTAGTGCCCACATTTTAGTGCTGGTTACCGAACCGACACTAAAGGGCCTTACGAACCGGTGCTATTTCCCGGTTCTGCACTAGTGTGCCAGGAATGCCCATTGGTTCTTGGCTGCCACAAACATAAGTTAAAGCATGCCACATGGCACAAACAAGGAGTATAAGGCTTATAGCCACTGGATTTTCTTGAACTTATGACCAAATGGGATTGCCTGGACCATAGGGCATTTATGGAAAGGAACGTTTCTCCTTATTGGGGGAATAATGTCTACAATCAACGTAATCTCTCGAATTTCCTTCAGAAGGAAGTGCCAATGTGCTAAGAAACTTGTCCGAAAAGCAGCAACAAATGATGTTATTTGCCTTTCAGGGCCAAAAAGTCCTACTTAAGGCTGAATTTGAGGGTACTCTGGGCCTCCTAGCGCAAGCCGGGAGCATTTTCTGAATTTGCACGATCGCCGCAAGCATTTTGAGTACTTTTAGGTCCAAAACAGACTCCGAATGACAAAGTTATGACCATTTTAGTGAACACCGGTCCATTATATGGCATTCCTTGAAAGAATTTCACTTTCCCGTGAAGCTTTTCTCCGCAACGTCCTAAAATTTTGTGTCCTCAATACAGAAGATATTGTTTCCATATATATTGACCGATGCTAGGAATGCCCTTTGGTTCTTGTCTACCACACATATAAGTTGCAACATGTCACACGGCGAAAACAAGGACTACAAGGCTAATAGCCGCTGGATTTTCTTGAATTTACGGCCAAATGGGATTGCCTGGGCCATAGAGCATGTGCAGAAAGGAACGGTTGTCCTTACTGGGGAGACTAATGTCTATAATCAACATAGTCTCTCGAATTTCCTTCAGAAGGAAGTGCCAATGGGCTCAGAAACTTGTGTGAAAAGCAGCGGCGAACGATGTTCTTTGACTTTCAGGGCCAAAATTTTGTACTTTATGCCGAATTTGAGGGTACTCCGGGCGCAAGCCAGGTCTATTTTCTAGATTCGCACACTCACTGTCAACATATTGAGTATTTGTTGGTCCAAAACGGACTCCAATGACAAAGTTATGACCGTTTTAATCAACACCGGTCCATTATATGGCAGTCCTTGAAAGAATTTCATTTTCCGGTGAAGCTTTTCTCCGTAACGACCTGAATTTTGTGTGCTCGATACTGGAGATACTGTTTCCACATATATATTGACCGATGTCAGGAATGCCCATTGGTTCTTGGCTGTCACACACATAAGTTACAGCATGCCACATGGCACAAACAAGGAGTATTAGGCTTATAGCCATTGGATTTTCTTGAGTTGATGATCAAATGGGATTGCCTGGACCATAGGGCATGTGTGGAAAGGAACGTTTGTCCTTATCGGGGGGAATAATGTCTACAATCAACGTAATCTCTCAAATTTCCTTCAGAAGGAAGTGCCAATGGGCTCAGAAACTTGTCCGAAAAGCAGCGGCGAATGATGTTCTTTGACTTTCAGGGCCAAAAAGTCATGCTTAAGTCTGAATTTGAGGGTACTCTGGGCCTCCTAGCGCAAGCCGAGAGCATTTTCTGAATCCGCACGCTCGCGTGAGTATTTTGAGTACTTTTGGGTCCGAAACGGACTCCGAAGGACAAAGTAATGAGCATTTTAGTGAACACCGGTCCATTATATGGCATTCCTTGAAAGAATTTCACTTTCCCGTGACGCTTTTCTCCGCAACGTTCTTAAACTTTGTGTCCTCAATACAGAAGATATTGTTTCCATATATATATTGACCTTTGCCAGGAATGCCCTTTGGTTCTTGTATATCACACACATAAGTTACAACATGCCACACGGCGAAAACAAGGAGTGTAAGGCTTATAGGCGCTGGATTTTCTTGAATTTAAGGCCAAATTGGATTGCTTGGGTCATAGAGCATGTTTACCGGGGATACTAATGTCTGAAATCAACATAATCTCTCGAATTTCCTTCAGAAGGAAGTGCCAATGAGCTCAGAAACTTTTGTGAAAAGCAGCAGTGAATGATGTTCTTTGACTTTCAGGGCGAAAATGTTTTGCTTTAGGCCGAATATGAGGGTACTCCGGGCATCCTGGCGCAAACAGATACTTTGGAACAGATGATTATCAGTCATTGACACCATTCTTCTGTGACGATAAAAATCGTGTCACGTGGGTATCTATTTGCTTTGCTACTAGCATGGCTTATTCCGTTCAATATTTTGCTGCTTAACTGGCGCACTTGCCCAGCAAGGGGTTGATGGGTACTCTGTGGTTCAAACTGCACAGGCTCTTGTGAGAGTTCGTCATGACAGCATATCAAGCCATGGCTGCGGCATATTCTCCAATTTTTGAGAAACTTATATCTGCATTTCAAACTCTAGAATGCACATATATAATGATGTTTTCTTTACCAGACACTGTACCATGGAACATACAGACAGAACATCTCTTGATATAACTAAGTCGATCCATTCCATCTTTGTCTGTTTCGAAAGCAGTTTTTTTGCGTGGTTCGAAAGCAGTGTCTTGTTCAGCCATTTTGGGACTACATCGTGTCCTGTTCAGCAGCCTCTGCAATGACTGGTTTTCCTTTAATGTAATAAATTAGGAAAAAAAAGATCTTTTGGGTCAGAACTTTGTACTGCGAAGGATTTGATCATTCACATACAAGTGCATGTTGTAGCGACGTATTCTTACACTTTTGTCGAAGATGACCGCGTCCGCCTGTCCTCCGAAACGATCAATCACTAGAGGAGTGGGGCATAGGAGGTCAGGGTGGAAAATTTAGGTTCTCTCCGTACCATTTACGTCGACCGGCTGAGCTGCTCAGGTACCGTGACGGCCGCTCTACCAGGGACTGCCGCCGCAGATTTCAAAGTGAAGGCAATACTATGAGAACTTTGCCGTCGGGGCACCGAATCAAGCTGCAGCGCGACATGCCACACCCCTGAAGGAAGCGGAATTCTAAAATCTACCCCACGGAGATTTTTGTAAAAATCATTTCAAAGGAGTTTTGAAAAGCAAAACCCTTTCAAAAGTCTTAATATTATAAAAAAATCTATTTGAAGCAATATTAAAAAACATTTGATTAAAGTTTCAAAAATCAAAATGGGATACAACCTATTTCAAATGTATTTGAGTATATTTCCAAATCCAAAAGTTGTAACCTTCTTCTCTGCGAAATCTTCAAAAAAAGGGGGGTTTAAAATGTTGCTTCCAAAATAAATAAATAAATAAAAGGCTTTGGTTTCCAAATAAAAAGAAAACATCCTTAAAAATATTTGATGCATAAGCCTTCCCAAAAGCCTTAGCCCCGAAGGACATGCTCGAGTACCTTGGACACCTGGAAAAGAATTTGGATCAAGTTATGAAAGAAGCTAAAAGGACGACAATTCCTTTCCACAAGGTCCTATGGATCAACCACCTTGATAAAAAAAACAACGTGCCAGAAGTTTTGATTTCAGAAGCAATATCTGATGGAGTCACGTACCTAGGGTAGGGTCACAGACCTGATCTAAGTACCCTGCCCAAGGACATCCTTAGAAGAGATCACCTTCCAGTCGACCTACGAGGGACTCACTCGACTGACTTGAAGGACTCGACCACGAAGACTCACTCGACCACCAGAAGGTCAAGAGGCACTCTGTACGGCAACGGTCTGTAATTAAGTAGACTTTATGATAGTAAAGACACTTTATGTGGGGCGTTACCAGTAACGCCCCGGACTTAACGCACCTTAAACCCTCTCCTACGTGGGCTGGCTGGGGTCCTGGCGCACTCTATATAAGCCACCCCCCTCCACAGGTAGAAGGGTTCGGCACCCTATAACTCATATACACATAATCCACTCGACCGCCTCCGGGCTCCGAGACGTAGGGCTTTTACTTCCTCCGAGAAGGGCCTGAACTCGTACATCTCTTGTGTTTACAACCTCTCCATAGCTAGGACCTTGCCTCTCCATACCTACCCCCTACTCTACTGTCAGACTTAGATCCACGACAGTTGGCGCCCACCGTGGGGCCGGTGTTTTAGCGATTTTGTGGAGAAGTTGCAATTCTTCCGAGTACTTTCATCATGGTGGCTGCTGGAGTTTTGGTCGAGGGTCGAGAGATCCGTCTCGGTGCTCTCACCTTCGTCGCCGACGACTCCGCCTGGCTCCAGGAGGCTCCACTCGACGTCGATGCGCTCCCCGTCCGCGGTGCGACGCATTTTCTCGCATGTGTCTGCGGCGTTCTGCTGCGGCAACCGTCGACCCCGTATCGGTCGACTCCCCCATCGGCCACCCTCCCGGTCTCCCGCCAGCGCAAGCGCTCGGGCCGGTCGAGGCTTCAGCGGTGGGTGAGGCACGCGGTGGCTCGCCAGACGGCCACCACCCAAGTTGCGGCAATCGAGCCCGACGAATCCCTCTACGGCCTGTTCGATCGGTCGACTGGCTCCGTAGAGACTGCATCCGAGTGCGATAGCAGTGATCCAGCGGCGGAAATCCTGATGGTCGACGGGCCCCGCAGTCCCCCTGGCTTCGCCCGTGATGGTGGGGCAGGCGACGGAGGCGACCCCGCACGAGACCACGAAGAGTACCAGCCCGAGCCACTCGACTCTCTGCAAAGAGAGGAACTTCGCCGCAGGAACGTGGATGCCCTGCATACTCCCATCGCAGGAGAAAGCCCTGAGGCTCGCGCCTTAGAGGAGGCACGTTTGGCCAACTTGGCCGAACGCGCTCGCTTGGAGAATCTTCAGCGAGCACTCGACGAGCGCGCGCGGCAACGAGTTCCCGACGCCAGTCGACGTCAACTCTTCCCGCCGACTCAGGTATATCGAACCCCAATCCAGAATTTAGCAGCTGCGACCCGTATAGCAGAGTCCATCCAGCCCTCTCAGTCAGAAGCTGGCAGAGGCTTGATGCAGATCAGGGATCTGCTCCGGGCAGCAGGAGATCAGAATTCAGCCGTGTCGCAGTCGCGCAACAGAATTCACAGTCGATCCGTCGCTGCGAATACGGTTCAGTCGGCTCACAGTCCCAGATCGCCTCCGCGGCGTGAAGGACGTGAGAATCGGCGAGACCAATATGGAGACCGACACGACCGAGATGATAGGCGTCGAGTGCCCATTTCCCCTCCGAGGGGTGGGTCCTACGCTCCTCGTCAGCAAGATGACAGACGTCAGTTCAGTGCAGGGCGAAGAGTTCCAGTCGACCCCAGAGAACCAGGCTTCGACGCGCGATCCATTATCGTGCAAGGCTTGGTCGACCGGAACAGAGCCCATCGAGGTGGACCCAACAGAGATGCGCCCACGAGCAGTCGAGTGCATGTTTCTGGTCCGGAATGTTTCAGCAGAGCTATCAGAGCCGCAGTGATCCCTCCCAATTTCAGGTTGGCAACAGGAGTCAGCAAGTTCACTGGTGAGTCTAAGCCTGAAACTTGGCTTGAGGACTACCGAGTGGCGGTTCAGATTGGTGGTGGGAATGACGAGGTGGCCATGAAGCATTTGCCCCTCATGCTGGAAGGTTCTGCCAGAGCGTGGTTGACTCAGTTACCTCCTAGCAGCATTTACACTTGGGAAGATCTGTCCCGAGTGTTCGTCAGAACATTTGAAGGAACTTGCAAGCGACCGGCTGGATTGACGGAGCTGCAAGTCTGCGTGCAGAAGACCAATGAGACTCTCAGGGAGTATATTCAGAGATGGATCACTTTGCACCATACTGTGGAGAATGTGTCTGATCATCAGGCAGTCTGCGCCTTCAAGGATGGTGTCAAGAACAGAGAATTGAGTTTGAAATTTGGTCGAACCGGTGACATGACCTTGAGTCGGATGATGGAAATTGCTACCAAGTACGCCAACGGTGAAGAAGAAGACCGACTCCGAAGCGGCAAGCACAAGCCGAGCCAGTCGGAGAAGGGAAACACCAGTCGGAAACAGAAGCGGAAGGCTGAACCGGCAGCTCCTGGAGAGGCTCTGGCCGTGGCTCATGGAAAGTTTAAGGGGAAACCAAAAGGATCCTGGAACCCTAAGAAGGTAAAGGATAAAGAAGGTAATGACGTGATGGATATGCCGTGTCACATCCACACGAAGAAAGACGAAGAGGGGAATATCATTTACCCAAAGCATACCACTCGCCAATGTCGACTCCTGATCCAGCAGTTTCAAGGAAAACAGTCTAAAGACAAGGAAAAGGAGTCGGACAAGGCCGAAGGCAAGGAGGACAGTGAGGAAGGATATCCGCATAGCAATTCCACTTTGATGATCTTTGCAGATGCGGAAACCAAGAGTCGATTGAAAGTCATTAACCGTGAGGTGAACATGGTTACCCCAACAAAAGCAAATTATTTGAGATGGTCCCAAACACCCATCACATTCGACCAATCTGATCACCCGACTCATATTGCCACCCCTGGGAGGCAAGCTTTGGTGGTCGATCCAATTGTCGAAGGCACTCGACTGACAAAAGTGCTGATGGACGGTGGTAGTGGGCTGAATTTGTTGTATGCAGACACACTGAAAGGAATGGGCATTCCGATGTCCCGACTGAGCACCAGTAACATGAGCTTTCATGGAGTTATACCAGGGAAGAAAGCCGAGTCACTCGGCCAAATAGCTCTGGACGTGGTGTTTGGTGATTCGAAACATTTTCGCAAAGAGAAGTTGACGTTTGAGGTCGTGGATTTTCAGAGTGCATATCATGCCATTTTGGGGAGACCAGCTTATGCACGGTTCATGGCTCGACCATGATACGTGTACCTCAAATTGAAGATGCCCGGCCCCAAAGGATTGATCACTGTCACCGGTGATCGGAAAAAGGCAGAAGAGTGCTTTCAGAAGGGCTCAAAGATTGCCGATTCCCAGGTGACAGCGGTCGAGTTCGAAGAATACAAGCAAAATGCAGATCCGAGTGATTTGCTGCGATCCAAGAAACCCGCCACAGAATCTGCATTTCAGTCGTCCGGTGAGACGAAGCCTGTTCACATTCACCCGACCGACCCCGATGCAGCTCCGACCCACATCTCCACAACACTCGACCCGAAATAGGAAGAAGCGCTCATCCAGTTCCTCCGTGAGAACTGGGACATTTTTGCATGGAAGCCCGCTGACATGCCAGGTGTTCCCAGGGGACTGGCTGAGCATCGCCTAAGAGTCGACTCATCAGCAAAACCAGTCAAAGAGCATCTTCGGCGGTCCGCCGTCCAGAAGAGAAAAGCCATTGGTGAGGAAGTGGCTCGACTGTTGGCGGCAGGATTTATCCGAGAGATATACCACTCCGAGTGGCTCGCTAATGTCGTCATGGTTCCTAAGAAGGACAAATCACTCCGAATGTGCATTGATTTCAAGCACATCAACCGGGCCTGCCCGAAAGATCATTTTCCTCTCCCTCGCATAGATCAAATTGTTGACTCGATCGCGGGATGCGAGAGATTGTCTTTTCTAGACGCCTACTCCGGGTACCACCAGATCCATCTGTACGGACCCGACGAGGTAAAAACAGCTTTCATCACTCCATTCGGGTGCTTCTGCTATATCACCATGCCATTCGGCCTCAAGAATGCCGGAGCCACATTTATGCGAATGATTCAGAAGTGTCTACTCACTCAAATCAGTCGGAATGTGGAAGCGTACATGGATGATATCGTCGTCAAGTCACGAAAAGGTTCCGACCTGCTCGCTGACCTCGCCGAAACATTTGCCAACCTCAGAAGGTATGATATCAAGCTCAATCCATCAAAGTGCACATTCGGAGTTCCTGGTGGCAAGTTACTCGGTTTTCTCGTTTCCGAGCGAGGGATCGGCGCTAACCCAGAGAAGATCGGCACTATTCTCCGAATGAAACGCCCTGTGCGAGTGCACGATGTCCAGAAGCTTACTGGATGCTTGGCCGCATTAAGTCGATTCATCTCACGACTCGGTGAAAAGGCATTGCCTCTTTACCGACTGATGAAGAAGGCAGACAAGTTCGAGTGGACTCCAGAAGCTGATGCAGCGTTTGCCGAGCTAAAAGCTCTGCTCTCCACCCAGCCGGTGCTTGCTGCTCCAATCAGCAAAGAGCCTCTGTTGCTTTATATCGCAGCCACAGGACAAGTCGTCAGTACTGTGCTTACGGTCCAGCGGGAAGAAGAAGGAAAAGCTTTCAAAGTTCAGCGCCCAGTGTATTATTTGTCTGAAGTCTTGACTCCATCCAAGCAAAGATATCCTCATTATCAGAAGCTTGTGTATGGAATATACATGACCACAAAGAAGGTTGCTCATTATTTCTCTGATCATTCCATCACAGTCGTCAACGATGCTCCACTATCAGAGATTTTGCACAACAGAGATGCAAGTGGTCGAGTGGCTAAATGGGCGATTGAACTTCTTCCCCTTGATATCAAGTTTGAGGCAAAGAAAGCCATTAAGTCCCAGGCAATAGCAGATTTCCTCGCCGAGTGGATTGAACAGCAGCAGCCGACTGAAGTTCACTCGGAGCATTGGACCATGTTTTTTGATGGCTCTAAGTTGTTGAATGGTTCCGGTGCTGGGGTTGTCCTAGTTTCCCCCAGAGGAGATAAGCTCAGATATGTGCTCCAGATTCACTTTGATTTCTCCAACAATGAGGCAGAGTATGAGGCCCTCTTATACGGATTGCGCATGGCCATTTCACTCGGCGTCCGTCGCCTGATGGTCTATGGCGACTCGGATTTAGTGGTCAACCAAGTGATGAAGGAGTGGGACGTGAGAAGCCCAGCCATGACTGGATACTGCAGTGCAGTGAGGAAGCTGGAAAAGAAGTTCGAGGGGTTGGAGCTCCATCATATACCCCGACTGAAAAATCAAGCAGCTGATGATCTAGCAAAGATAGGTTCCAAGAGAGGAGCCATTCCGAGTGGTGTGTTTTTGGAGCATATACACACTCCGTCAGTCAAAGAAGATCCTTTCACCGAAGAAGCTCCACAGCCCAAGAGTGCCACAGATCCGACTGAGGTTGAAGTCCCAGCAGTGGTCGACTTGGTCATGGACGTCTTGGTAGTCATTCCCGACTGGACAGTTCTGTATGTCGCGTATATCCTGAGAAAAGAGCTTCCGGAGGATGAGGAAGAGGCTCGACAGATCGTCCGTCGATCTAAAGCCTTTACCATAATCAAAGGACAGTTATATAGAGAAAGCGCGACTGGAGTTGGTCAGAAGTGCATAACACCAGAAGAAGGTCGAATCATCCTCAATGATATTCACTCAGGAACCTATGGTCATCATGCGTCCTCTCGGACCATCGTGGCCAAAGCATACCGAGCCGGTTTTTACTGGCCAAAGGCGAATGAGATGGCAAAGGAAATAGTAGATAAATGCGAAGGATGTCAGTTCTACTCGAATATGTCACACAAGCCTGCATCAGCTCTGAAGACCATTCCACTCGTCTGGCCTTTCGCAGTATGGGGGTTGGACATGGTCGGTCCTTTGAGAACAGGTCGAAGTGGCTTCACGCATGTACTGGTGGCAGTCGACAAGTTCACCAAGTGGATTGAGGCTAAACCAATCAAGAACCTTGACGCCGGTACTGTTGTTAGCTTCATCAGGGAACTGATATTCAGATATGGAGTCTCGCACAGCATCATTACGAATAATGGGTCGAACTTTGACTCGGAGGAATTTAGGGATTTTTGCAACTCTCAAGGCACACGAGTCGACTACGCTTCAGTCGCCCATCTGCAGTCGAATGGACAAGCAGAGCGAGCCAATGGTCTGATTCTCAAGGGATTGAAACCCCGACTGATGCGTGATCTCAAGCATGCGGCTGGAGCTTGGGTCGACGAACTTCCCTCGGTGCTTTGGGGACTGCGGACCACACCTAATCGGTCGACCGGAAGAACTCCATTCTTCTTGGTCTACGGAGCTGAAGCAGTCTTGCCGAGTGATCTTCTCCACAATGCTCATCGAGTTGAGATCTACAACGAAGCAGAAGCTGAACAAGCGCGGCAGGACGCAGTCGACCTTTTAGAGGAAGAAAGGGAGATGGCTCTGATCCGATCGACCATCTACCAACAAGATTTGCGTCGTTTCCACGCCAGAAATGTGAGGGGTCGAGCCTTCCGGGAAGGAGATTTAGTTCTCCGAGTGGATCAGAAGAAACCACACAAGCTTGCTCCTTCTTGGGAAGGACCCTTCATCGTCACCAAAGTTCTCCACAACGGGGCGTACCGTCTTTACAACATCGAACATAATATCGACGAGCCCCGAGCTTGGAAGGCGGAACTACTCCGCCCATTTTACACTTAAGTTTATCACTCGGATGAGTTGCAATAAAGTACTCCTGCAGTTCATGGATTTCAAAATAATAGTGTCATAGTTCCTCCATAATTTTTTTCACTTTTTGTTTTGTCCAATAAAATTTTCCCCTCAGTGGGTGACTTAGCCGCGAATCCGTTTCGCCTAAGTTTGTAAAAATCCTTACCGAGTGGTGAGCCAGACTCCCACTCGGAGGCTTAGCTGCGAATCCGTTTCGCCTAAGATTAAATAAAATCCTACCGAGTGGTAAGCCAGACTTCCACTCGGGGGCTTAGCTGCAGTCCAAGGACTCGCCTAAGTTACCAAAATCCTACCGAGTGGTAAGCCAGACTTCCACTCGGGGGCTTAGCTGCAGTCCAAGGACTCGCCTAAGTTACCAAAATCCTACCAAGTGGTAAGCCAGACTTCCACTCGGAGGCTTAGCTGCAGTCCAAGTACTCGCCTAAGATTAAATAAAATCCTACCGAGTGGTAAGCCAGATTTCCACTCGGGGGCTTAGCTGCAGTCCAAGTACTCGCCTAAGTTAT
>NC_057810.1:106494-106711 GCF_018294505.1 Triticum aestivum
GTGCTCGCCTAAGATATAAAAATCCTACCGAGTGAAGAGCAAACCTCTCACTCGGGGGCTTAGCTGCAGCCCGGTGCTCGCCTAAGATATAAAAATCCTACCGAGTGAAGAGCAAACCTCTCACTCGGGGGCTTAGCTGCAGCCCAGTGCTCGCCTAAGATATAGAAATCCTACCGAGTGAAGAGCAAACCTCTCACTCGGGGGCTTAGCTGCAGCC